>NW_017805983.1:2339020-2344485 GCF_001891065.2 Hippocampus comes | reverse complement strand
TGTTGCGTTCAGGAAACCTGGGAGATTTAACATTACAATAATGGCAGGTTATCGAAACATAATTTAAAATGGCCACATTACATTGAATTTGATGCAATATATTAGCAAAAGTACAGGAAAAATAAATACTTTTTTTTAAATAATGCAATGAAATTATTTAGGGGGGCTAAAGGCATTCTTAGGGAGGCTGAAGCCTCCCTAAAATAGGCCTAATGACGCCCATGGTTCAAGATGGGCCAATGCTTTCTATTTTGCACCAAAAAAAAAAAAAAATCACAAAAAAAAGAAATATATGTACATATACATACTGTACATCTACTTTTGCAATTTTTTTCCCCACGTTTGTGACGCTCATTGTCCAGATGAAGAAAGGAGTCTAGGCCAGGGGCGTCAAACTCATCTCACATTGTGGGCCACATATGGCCTCCGTAGATGTCAAGTGGGCCGGACCATTAAAATTATACCATACTCTGCTATAAATAACCAAAATAATATGTCTTTACTTTGTTTTGGTCTGAAGAAGCAAAGAACATTAGGAAAATGTTGAAATTTAATGAACATATCTTTTACAAAACATTTCATGAAGCACCTTAGATTTCCTTAGACATGTGTGCCATTTACTTTTATCATTCACATACCTGTATATGCATTGCAACTGATCCCATTGATTGTAAAAGGCACAAAACTTGAACAAGTAATTGGTATTGAAAAATATAGTAATGCATTTTAAGATTAAACGAGATTTATAAAGAATGTCATTTTTAAACCATTTACACATGTGCATATAACATCTAAATTTAGTCCCTGCCAACACCTTACAAACTAAGGAGAGTGCTATTAAATGTATAAAGAATAAAGTATTCACATGTCCTTGATAGTGTCTGCTGTGTTCTGTGTTGGGTCTGTCTCAGTGACAGACTGAGACTGCCATTGTCTTCTTCTCTGATCAAAACAATGTTGTCTTCTACTCTGATCAAAACTGTGTCCTCTAGCGGATGCTCCATGAATTGCACCTTATTAAAATATTCATTCCGTTTCTTTTATGCAGTTTTTCACTTTTAAATGAACCTGCGGGCCTGATCGAACCTCCTTGGGGGCCGGTTCCGGCCCGCGGACCGTCGGTTTGACACCGTAGGTCTAGGCCTTTTTGATTCTTCTGGTTTATGAAATCTCTAAAGCTTGGAAAAGAAGACAAGACTGTTTTTGATCTGAATTTTTGTTATACTTTGCTCCTGGGGCCAGGTCATTTTGATTTTTTTTAGTGTCTTATAGCCCACGTGGCCTTGGTATACCTGTACTTCATGACACAATAATAAAAATGTCATTAATTTTTCCAAGTATCAGACAAATTTAAATATCAGTCAAAGACGACAAAAGTAAACGCAAAATGCAGTTTTTAAATTTAGATTTTTATTCTTAAGGGAGGAAAAAAAACGTGCATGGCCCTGTGTGAAAAAGTGATTGCTCCCTCAACCTAATAACTGGTTGGACCAGCCTCGGGTGCAACAACCAAAACCAAGTACTGTCTATGACTGGCAATGAGTCTTTTACATCTTTTTAGAGGTATTTTGTCCCACTTTTACTTGTAAAATTGCCTATTAAAGGTTATGCCACAGCATTTCAATCAAGTTCAAGTCTGGACTTTGACAATGCTACTCAAAAAAACATTTTTATTTAAGCTATTCAGAAGTTGATTTGCCAATGTGTTTTCATTCGTTGTTGTGATGCAGAACCCAGACGAGTTTCATCTTGACGTTACAAACCTATGGTTGAGGGCAGAATTTATGTTTCCATAAATCATAGCAAAGCCACAAGTCCTGAAGCAGAAGAGCACCCCCAGACCATCACTCTATTCCCGTCATATTTGTTTGATGTTCATTTATGAAATGCTATGTCACATTTACACTATATGCAACGACACAATGCCTTCCAAAGAGTTCCCCTTTTGTTTTGTCAGTCCACAGATTATTCTCCCAAACATACGGAGTCATCCAGGTGTTTTGCAAAAGTAAGACAAGCCTTCATGTTCTATTTCTCAGCAGTGGTTTTCATCTTGGAACTCATTTTTGCCCAAGCGCTTCCTCATTGTTGAGTCATGAACACTGACTGACCTTAACTGAGGCGGGGGAGGCCAACTGTGGATTTTGTCCTGTTCCTTTGCGACCTCCTTCCTGGATGAGTCGTCACTGTCTTCTTTTCGTGTAATTTCTGTAGGCTGGCCACTCCTAGGAAGGTTCAGCACTGTTGCATGATTTCTCAATTTGTGGATAATGGCTGTCACCATGATTCGCTGCAGTTCTAAAGGTGAAGGAATGACTTTTGTAATCCAGTGTTCAAGGCCCGTTGTACTGCCAATTTTAGATGCCTCCCTCCTCCCAACAGACCTGATTCAAATGATCCGCGCATGAGCAAGCTCCGTAGAAGGAGGCTAACAATGATACACTAGATGGTGCTATAGCTCTTCAGAACAAACAGTTCCTTGACTATTATCAGCAGCTACACGCTGAATTTTCTTTTTTTTCCCCAAATTCAACTCCCCTTTAGTACATAGAAGTGCATGTTTGAATATTGCATTGAAACTGTCATAAAAGGCTAGCGTATATAGTTATGTTGGAGAGTGGTGCGGAAATGCACTGCATGTCTGCATCTTAATGAGGATTCGAAGCAGCTCTCAGGCGTATTAGTGCAGTTCTATACCACAACTGCAATAATAAATAAATAATGACAAATGAATGCTGTATCTCATGACAGTGCCCATCACAACCGAGCATTGCAATGTTTGTCAAGGCAGCGTTTTGCTAAACGCTCTTGCATTGGATCTCAGAAGCTTTGAAAAGTGTAAAGTGGGCCTGGGAAGGGGTCTCTTTAACATAACATTCTTGTGTTGTCATATGTAAAGCAGGGATGGGTAACTTAAATGCAGGAGGGGACCACGATTTTTCATCAGTGCTACTGCCCCCCCCCCACATAGGACCACGTGCTTCCTAACCAGATGTATGACAAATATGCTATGATGAATATGCACAAAATATGTGCATATATGCAAAATGCACGATGTTAATCGATTTCATTTAGATTTTTTTTAATTTATGCATTTTTCAATGCATGTATACAAAATCCACTATCCTAACCACACAACAAATCTGAAACAAACATAGAATAACCACATACTGTATTTTTTTCCAGTGGAAAGGGGAAATAATACATTCAAGGGCGGCACAAAACTGCTGAACAACAAATCAAAATTACTGTAAGTGGAGGAACTCATTTTGTACTTTACGTCACAAAAATCAACTCATTCAAAATTTTAACATTATTCAGGTACTTTTGTTTGTCCTGCATATCATTCCAAATCCACAAAAAAATTATTAGTGCAACTCATGTTGTAATATAGGGCACTTTAAGGCCCACTCTAAGCACACATAAGCCATCTAGTGCCGATTGATAAGATTATAACTAAAAACTACAATTGACCCTGCACACTTGCAGTTCAGCACTTGTGGATTTGCAAAATTGCAGATTTTTTTTTTCCCCCCTGATTTTTGAAACAACAAATTAAGGGGCCACTCAGACTGTGGGTGGGGGCCACCAGTTGCCCATTCCTGATATAAATTAATCTACTCTACGAGCAAGCAGAAAGCAAAATGAATGCACTTTTTCAATGTAACCCTGCAACTAGGTGCACCGTAGATAAAGCAAGTGGGGTGAATGTGTACGATCTGTGGTATATGCCCCCATCTCTTCTTCAAGTACGCATTTCTGCATGGACAAGAAGGGGTGGGGGGTGGGGCGAGGGGTTCTGCACTATTGTACAAACAGCATCACTGGCGGTGGCAGATGGTGGAAGGAATGAAAGGCAGATGGAAAAATCACTTCCAACATGTTTATCGTTGTCACGTTTGGTTTTGGGTGAGAGCTGGTCCCCTCGGGTTAATGAAGAACACGAAGAAAATTTGCACATACACCAAGTGCAAATTTGATATGTTAATACACATCCAGTCAGTTGGCCGAACCTTGACGGTGTCGTTGTAGTCTTTGGTTGGGTTGATTAAACCACTATTTTTTTCTTATTGTATTGTTTTTAAAGTCAAGATAAAATGTGTATGCCGTGATGAACTTATAGCTGTTGCTATGGTTACATGTGCGTCACTGTAGAGAGAAATTCTGGGAAGATGTATGTGCGCGTGCGTCAGTGTAGAGAGAAATTCTGGGAAGATGTGTGTGTGTGTGTTCGTGTGTGTGTGTGTGTGTGTCTGCAAGAGAATGACAGTGAGAACAAAGTGGCTGAGAAACCAGAGGAACGCACACAACATTGTGACCTCAGCAAACACGCTTGTCAGAATGAAGCAGACGTTGTATGGTTGTGTGTGTGAGAGACAGACAGACAGACAGACAGAAAGGGAAATGAGAATGAAAATGAATGTTTTGTTCCTCCTGCGTAAGAAAACAAATGTATTTGTCGTAATGTCGAGATAAAAGCGTCACTGTTTATTTCTGTAGAATGTACTTGGGGAATAGGACCTTGGTGAAATGTTCTTCAGCTATCTCCCTATCCGTAGGATCTTATAAATATACAGTATTGCCGTGTAGTGGGGAAAGTCGAACACACACACACACACACAAAATATGCTGACATTCACTCCTGACTCAGCAAGTTTTGGAGGGATAACTTGGCAGATGCACAACAGGGAACATGCAACTCGTCCTCTTTTTTTTTTTCCCTGAGAACAAGAGTAGCATTCTGTAAATGCTCTGTATGTCTGCACGTTGTGTAGCAAATATCAAATGCCAATACTTAGACCTGTCAACACTTTTGTATCCCTCCTCTTTTGAGAGCCAACAAATGTTGAAAAAGCAACAGAGGCAAACTTTTCTGGAAGCCCAAACTGAAAAATACAGACTGCTCAGGACGGCAAAATTGAAAGCATTCTAAGAGCGTCTGAAGTGTAAAACGCTGCAGTGCTGTTGGCAGGGATGAATAAAATCCCTCAGTAACAGTGGAAAAATTAATTGGAAATATGGCTGCAGGCAGTACTCGTCCATTGTCGGAATTTGACCCAGGAGAACTTAAGCAGCCGAGACAAGGAGAGCAAAAAGGAGGTTGGCATATTTTACCGCTCGACGTTCATGTTGGCATTTCTTTTGAGGAAGTCCGCCCAAAAAGAGGAGAACACGCCATCTTTATTTTTCAACAAATTTCTTTCATTCTCAAAATTAAGTGTACACAATAGAGCTTACTAGTTTGTTTGAGCGCACGTTTGTGGCATGACCAGTAGCAGAACTCACCATGTTTGAATCTGGATAAAATAATAATAATAATAATAATACATTACATTTATAAGCGCCTTTCAAAACACTCAAGGACACTTTACAATCAAAACAAGAACAATAAAACCACAGATAAAATTATAAATAATAAAAGGAGAGATGAATTTAAACTGAATTTAGCGACTCGAAATAGTTGA
>NW_017805983.1:2333399-2338728 GCF_001891065.2 Hippocampus comes | reverse complement strand
GAAGGCACGGAGCACCGTCCGACAGCCGAACAGGCAGGACGCCGCGACAGCGCGACCGAGGACAACCGTGCGACGACCGACGGTCCAAAACCACAACGAATTGCGACAGGAGAGGAGGGTTTCTCCCATGACGAGAGTAAACCGTAAAAAAACCCGTAAAACAAACGCTAAAAAAGAATAATAGCGGGTGAGCAGCGGCAGCCAGACGGGCTAGCGTTCACTCAACCCGGAAGTGACCCGGAAGTGACTTGCCTCCCTTGGTCAGGAACACATCTTGGTCAGGAACAAAAGTGCATATATAAACACTGGGACGAATACAAGGCCTGAAAAGTCATCCGGCATAATTGTGACGTGCATTTAGGTAGCCAACTACGCCCCAAAAATACACTTGCCCTCCAGATATTGCTCTGATGCTACCACTTCAGAGCGCCTCATTGTGGGCAGTGAGTACCAATATGTATCATGGGGAAAAGTGGAACAGTGAGGGTATTTATTTACTTGACCGTAGCAGTGGTTCTTAACCTGGGTTCGATCGAACACCAGGGGTTCGGTGAGTCGGTCTCAGGGGTTCGACGGAGCCTCTCCCATGGAGGATAAGACGCACGCGACTCAACATGTTAAATTAGTTATGACACGCCCGCTTGGCCATCACTGGCTGCAGATGATCACATGACATTGTTTGTCCAATCAGTGCTGTGGGAAATTTAGTTCGCTTAGTAGTCAATGCGTGACTGTCGTGATAGTACGTCGTACAATTTTAAAAAAGTATACTTATCTCTGAAATTTTATTTACTTTTTTCTGTTTTGAATAAATGTGTTTTTTTAAAATATCATGAATTTTTTTTTCATTCATTCATTTTCCGAACCGCTTTATCCTCGCTAGGGTGCGGGGGTGCTGGAGCCCATCCCAGCTGTTTTCGGGCAGTAGGCGGGGGATACCCTGAACCGGTTGTCAGCCAATCGCGGGGCACACAGAGACGAACAACCATCCCCACTCACACTCACACCTAGGGACAATTTGGAGTGTTCAATCAGCCAGCCATGCATGTTTTTGAAATGTGGGAGGAAACCAGAGGACCCGGAGAAAACCCACGCAAGCACGGGGAGAACATGCAAACTCCACACAGGAAGGCCGGAGCCAGAATCGGACCCGGTACCTCTGCACTGTGAAGTCGACGTGCTAACCACTCGACTACCGGGCCGCCCTATCTTAAATTTGTTTAAAAAAAAAAAAAAATTATTTATTTATTTATTTATTTATTTATTTATTTATTTATTTATTCCACTCATGAAGGGTTCAGTGAATGTGCATATAAACTGGTTGGGTTTGGTACCTCTAAAAAGGTTAAGAACCACTGCTTTACAGCTAGCATGTGGGCAGAGTTATGCACTGCCTTTAGAGTGCCTCAGTGTCAAGGCGTAGAAAAGCCTTGCGAAAACCCTGCAGCATGCAGTATATTCCAGTCCTCTGACACTTTGTGACACGAACTCAAGTTATTTGAAGGCATAAGAAAGATGCTAGATAAAGTAGCGGCTATTTTTCCATGGAGTGTGTTTGAATTTTTTTTTGTAACCTCATTTTGCCTTATATACTTGAGGATTTCATTCCCCCCATTCAGATTTGGCATTCTTCTTTGTGGTGCGTCCATTTTAAAAGACTGTTAGTCTCACTTTACAGGGATTTTAATGACAAAATTCAGGCATAGACAGTAAGTGGGCATCTATGAAAGTGCTCACACCTAAAGTGCACTTCATTACATTTCATTCAGACGTTCTCTTTTTGCACTGCCTTTGCCTTTCATGGTTACAGCTCTGATTCCGATTGTATTTCTTTATTTTTTCCGTCAAATAATGTCCTTGTGAATCGAAATGTTTCTGCAATCCCGCTGACTTCTGTTGCACAAATGCAAGCAGAATTGAGGAGATTGGGACGGTATCATAAAAACAAGGGAAGAACTCATCAAATTGCTAACTTTAGCTTAAAGCCACATCTTATAATTTATGGCAAAGCAGGCATGACAGAGTGTGAAGACTGAACGGCCGCAGTGACTTATTTGTCCTCCTGCTTTAAGGTTATGCATGAACCATGTGAATTCACATTATTTATTTTTGCCAATATGTCCAGGGCTGTGGTAATGGAATAGTCGATTTTATGAGGCGATGGGGCTGGTGGTTGATGTCGACATGTTCCCTGCTCGTCATTCCTTCGCGCCAGGGGTTTATGTGACCGTGAAATCCATTGATTGATGGTACGCTGGCCACATGAACACAAACATGCTGTCGCACTTTCAAGATAACTTGACCCACATTTTGGCTCCACCGTTCCGTATATGGTGAATTTGACAGGATAGGGTCCCGCAAAGTTAAACATCCTGTTTCAGTGTTAATTTGCACAGCATAGACCGAATTGTGGTTAGCAGTTTTGACGTTCAGTGTTCGAACGTGCGCAACGGCCTTGCTGTGTGGAGTTTGCATGTTCTCCCCCCGGGTTTTGTCCCTAATGACAATAAACAGTTTTGAAAAAGAATGAATGCATGTTTCATTGAAATGAGCTAGGCTGACATGTTCAGGATTGCTTTACTCTGGTGGAGGTCTGCACTTTTTTTGGAGTCCCATTCTGGTTGGTATTTGCGACACATTAAGACCAAACTCTAGGAGGTTTAGATGTCTATTTATGGGTTGCTCAATGGGTCACAATGAATGTGTGCGAAGGCTCATCGCCAGTATTGTTGAGGACCCAATTAATATCTCATCTGACACTGTCTATTCTCAGTCAGAGACGTGTCATTCAATGAGATGTCTGCCTTTTCCACAGATCGAGGGCAGAGCCAGGTCAAGCTGGATTTTATGGGCATGTTTACAATCCAACAAACTGAAATTGGAGACAGTTTATGTCTGAGCAGCCAATGCCCGCCTTCGTTCTTTGCCCTTGATTTTTAATGAAAGTATCACAAAAGCAGTGCTATTTTCGCCAACACTGACGAAACGGCTTTGTTGATGCTCCTTTTTTCAGGACGATAACATGACAGTGACAGGATAAAAATACATGAAAAAAAATGAGATTGGATGAAAATGTCAGTGAGTGGTCTGCTGGACGTTCACAATATATGCTCACCATGATGTTCATTCAAAGTTCAGTTACAAGTCCTCTTACCAAATCTTACAATACTGCTATTCGACAGTTGGCTTGTGATAAATTCCTCAGTAAACTTTTAACGTTTTTCACAAAACTCCCAGCGAAAATGGGTTGCTAGCTAGCTTCAGGCTAAAGTTTTTGAGCTAATTTTAATTCATAATTTTACATGTGTGTGTCACTGTTATGAGTAGAACACGGAGGGATTTTTGGCCAGCAAGTGTAACGCGTTCTCATATTAACCCATGTTTGACTGACTCGCTGAAACACGGAAGCTAATGTAGCATTTTAGACCTGTTTCTGTTTCCCCAAGTGTCGAAATAAACAGCACACTTGGCTTCTGTAAGATGAGCAGCATGCCTAGAATAAAGTCGGGGGAAACACAAAAACAAACTAACCCAACTGTACAGATACACTTTAATTTTGGCCGTGTGCAGGGTGGGTGTCAGTCATTTTTGTGCATAAGCCATCAAAACGAATAAGGCCATTCTATGTTCTGAACATGATAGTATTTTGTCAACACCTTGACCTTGAAACACATGATGCACATTTGTTTAAAGACTGATTTTTATTTTTTTGGATCAAACTACCTTTTTGAGTTTCTGTCACAGATAGAAAAGACTAAAATGTGACTAAAACGAATGAGCATTTTTCATCCAAAAGAGTGTACTGTAGTTAGTTTAATTAGTTTTTAGTCTTAGTTTTACAGGCTAGTTTTAAAGAACGAAAACTAAAATTAGCTAGCGAAGCAAGTTTTATGAGATTAAGACTAAAACCAGGATGGCTACACAAGTTTCAGATATAGGTTTAGTTGTTGTAGCTTGGTCCTGCGAGGTTGTTCAGGGGTCGTGCACTCCGGAAGACTCATAATAGCCTTGACAGCTGCATATGAGTTCAAGTGACTTTCCTTATCCCCTTTCACTTTAATACTTCCCTTATGGAGCATTAGCTGAGATCCCTGCTGTCTAATATGGAATTATAGCTAGGATGTCAATACACACTGTTGGTGATTAGCGTTGACATGCACGTCGAGACAGCATACCCTCAGTGAAAGGGGTAGAATTAAACTATTATATCGATGATACATGATCAATTTCTCACACGCAAATTCTTTGGTCCGTTTTCCGTCGACCAAGCGTGAGTCTCAATTGACACAGTCACAATCAGATGCATTCGTCATCAAGAGTATTAATAACCATTCATGAGATGAGGTAAGCCATACTGCAGCATGTGCGCAAAACAGTTGCTGCAGGCCCATCTTTCAGGGAGCTATTAGCTGGTGGCAGGCCACAGAGCCAACCCAGACTCACAGTCACACGACCGGTTATTTGTGTGCACGCGTCTGTATGACACACCATGTAAGGACAAGTCATGCTGGATGGAGGTGAGAGCGCGTGCGACAGCTCTAATAGGGTCCAAACAACTACAGAGAGAATGTTAGGAGTTAGGTGATGGACCCTATCACTTCCCCTCTACCTTTTTTGGGCCAATTAAATGTTCAAATAGGATTTTGATGGATCACATAAAATATTTGCAGCCTGGAAGCAATTAACCTCAGGTCAAAGGTTTCCAATACAGTATATGGTTTACGCTGCTTTTGCAATGTCTAAACGGGCAACATGTCTTTCGGAAGAGTTTTTGAAATTGACTCTGTGAATACTTTCCACTGGGCTCCTTTCTTGTCATACGCAAAACAATGTGAAATTGGTTCCACTCATGTGGTCTGTTGTTTCAGGTTGTGTCATGCCATCGCTTTCCTTGTGGGAATTAACCTCGTGTATCACTTAAGAAAAAAAAAAAAGGTTGCTAGAGCAGTTGGAAAAGTTGCTAAATATAGCGACCAAATCATACATTAGCAACACTGACTTTCCTTTTGTAAACTAGCTTGTTTCTGTTCAGAGCCATGTTGTTAGCAGTTGACGTCAGCTAACAATGATGGATAAATATTGATTTTAACTAAATTAAATTTACTTCTAAAAATATCTTTTTCTTAAACAGGTTATTAATATTTAGGTAGAGATGTAAAAAAAATACATAAAACAATTAAATAGCATTTAGGGGGGAACATGGTAGTTATGTTTGATTGGTGTTAGCATTACAAACGGGTCTTGAAAAAAAAAAAATCCACTATAAAAGATCCCTGGCCCCAAAACATTTGGGGATCCGTGATAAAAAAAAACAGAGTTAGCCAGCTTA
>NW_017805983.1:2316295-2333008 GCF_001891065.2 Hippocampus comes | reverse complement strand
TCTGGCAGTCAGTACAGAAGTTTAGGCGGGAATTGCGATGCCTTTTTGTTGTTTATGGATAAAGGAAACACACACACACACACACACACACACACACAGTCGTGCACTCCGGAAGACTCATAATAGCCTTGACAGCTGCATATGAGTTCAAGTGACTTTCCTTATCCCCTTTCACTTTAATACTTCCCTTATGGAGCATTAGCTGAGATCCCTGCTGTCTAATATGGAATTATAGCTAGGATGTCAATACACACTGTTGGTGATTAGCGTTGACATGCACGTCGAGACAGCATACCCTCAGTGAAAGGGGTAGAATTAAACTATTATATCGATGATACATGATCAATTTCTCACACGCAAATTCTTTGGTCCGTTTTCCGTCGACCAAGCGTGAGTCTCAATTGACACAGTCACAATCAGATGCATTCGTCATCAAGAGTATTAATAACCATTCATGAGATGAGGTAAGCCATACTGCAGCATGTGCGCAAAACAGTTGCTGCAGGCCCATCTTTCAGGGAGCTATTAGCTGGTGGCAGGCCACAGAGCCAACCCAGACTCACAGTCACACGACCGGTTATTTGTGTGCACGCGTCTGTATGACACACCATGTAAGGACAAGTCATGCTGGATGGAGGTGAGAGCGCGTGCGACAGCTCTAATAGGGTCCAAACAACTACAGAGAGAATGTTAGGAGTTAGGTGATGGACCCTATCACTTCCCCTCTACCTTTTTTGGGCCAATTAAATGTTCAAATAGGATTTTGATGGATCACATAAAATATTTGCAGCCTAAGAGCAATTAACCTCAGGTCAAAGGTTTCCAATACAGTATATGGTTTACGCTGCTTTTGCAATCTAAACGGGGGCAACATGTCTTTCGGAAGAGTTTTTGAAATTGACTCTGTGAATACTTTCCACTGGGCTCCTTTCTTGTCATACGCAAAACAATGTGAAATTGGTTCCACTCATGTGGTCTGTTGTTTCAGGTTGTGTCATGCCATCGCTTTCCTTGTGGGAATTAACCTCGTGTATCACTTAAGAAAAAAAAAAAAGGTTGCTAGAGCAGTTGGAAAAGTTGCTAAATATAGCGACCAAATCATACATTAGCAACACTGACTTTCCTTTTGTAAACTAGCTTGTTTCTGTTCAGAGCCATGTTGTTAGCAGTTGACGTCAGCTAACAATGATGGATAAATATTGATTTTAACTAAATTAAATTTACTTCTAAAAATATCTTTTTCTTAAACAGGTTATTAATATTTAGGTAGAGATGTAAAAAAAATACATAAAACAATTAAATAGCATTTAGGGGGGAACATGGTAGTTATGTTTGATTGGTGTTAGCATTACAAACGGGTCTTGAAAAAAAAAAAATCCACTATAACAGATCCCTGGACCCAAAACATTTGGGGATCCGTGATTAAAAACAACAGAGTTAGCTAGATTAATAACAGCAGTCACAAATATTCAACATATCATTTAAATGACATGGAATTTCTTGGACATTCAATATAAAAGTACTGTATAGAAAAAAAAAAAAATCCACTATAACAGATCCCTGGACCCAAAACATTTGGGGATCCGTGATTAAAAACAACAGAGTTAGCTAGATTAATAACAGCAGTCACAAATATTCAACATATCATTTAAATGACATGGAATTTCTTGGACATTCAATATAAAAGTACTGTATAGAAAAAGTGAACACATTCCGAATAATAGGGCAAGTGGTGCTGTGTTCTGACCCCCCCCCCCCACACACACACACACACATAATCTCCATGTTAGTCCACACCTTCCGAGGATCCACTTGCTGGATAAGGTGCACAGAGGACGCAAAGTGCAATACAGTGGGCGCTTCCATGTGTGGGATGTGGTATGTCAGAATTCCAAAGCGAGGCCTCAATGTGCTCACTCAGGTGTTGCTTTTAATAAACAGTATTTGCTTTACTGGCCCCAACGAGCAAGATTAGGGGAAAAGCAACAACCGTGCAACGTTGATTCAACAAATTGTGTCTGGCAGTCAGGACAGAAGTTTAGGCGTGAATTGCGATGCCTTTTTGTTGTTTATGGATAAAGGAAACACACACACACACACACACACACACACACACACACACACACACACACACACACACACACACACTCACACAGAGTGTCAGTTACATTGTTATCCCTCATGACATCATGTAGACCTTGCTTTTAAAATGGTAGTAACCCTTATGGGGCAATGAGTGATGAAATACTGAAAACAATTGGTGATTTTAGCTTTCTTCTCTTTCACCGTAATACGTTGTGTCGATAACAAGATGTGATGTCAGGTAAATTGCTTCCAAGTGAGATACAATGTTCAATAGGTTAATTTCATCACTGAGGGACTTTGCTTGAATTAATGAAACAGACATGCTCTTTCGACTCTGAAGCGGGCCAGAGCGTTGGCTTTAACTAGCAGGCTAGCTATTATGTTTTGCTCAATGACCAAGAGAGAAGCAAACCAAACACTCAATTAACCCTCACCCACAGATTCCGCAGGATTAGTTTGAACCAGTTTTTGTCACGTTGTCAGTTCAGGTCAGTGGTAGTCACTCACTCGTGTGAACAACACCTAATACAAGTGATGTAAAAGTCTCAAAAGTTTTAGAAATCCAAGTAAGTGCTGCTTGAGTAGATAATTTGCATTTTGTTTCGAGTGAAGAGAGTCCTGGCTTTAAGGGGATGAGAACGTGATGATGGAGAGTGTGTAAACATTCAGTGGTGTTGTACGCAATGAAAAATAAGAAATAACATCACCTGGCTGGGACTCCTGAGAGAACATATTTGGAGCCATTGTCCATACGTCTACAGCTCACCACAAAACGTCTCAGGAGTCGCGTCGGAGCCAAGCACAACGAGCTGAGGAAGACAATAGATGAAATTGCAACGAGATCACATTACTAAATGATCCATGACAGAAGTGAACACACAAAGCAGGACCAGGAAAGTGGGTCAAGTGGACCCTGGGAGAGCACGCTAGAAACCGCGCGCACGCGTAGCAGACGCCACCAGATCCCACTTGTCTCCACATGAGATGCAAATGAGAGGGAGCGGAATGGATGGAGAGATTGGCGTTGAAGAGGTGCTAAATTCAAAGCCCGGGAGTACATCTGAGGCTCATCTGCAATTTCAATCAAGAGTGAGAGGAGAGGCTACGTAAGATGTGCAGAAGGCTAGCGGAGAAAGAGAAGCCGCAGACAAATGCAGGATGAGAGAATATAAATACAAAATATAAAATCCCGTGAGACTAACAAGAAGATGGGAGACACCAAGACGCAGCCCAGTGTTGAATTATAAAACAGTCGTGGAGACTTTGTGAAGAATTTCCAAAACGATTGATGGATTGAACCGCACATACTGACGAAAACCAAAGTGGCCCACATTTGCAACGTGTGGGAACTGCGCTCACGACCGCATCAGATCCTTTGGAAAAACTCATTTTCGGCGGAGAGAATGCGGGCCAGCCGGGTTCAAACACCCTGGCCCCTGCCAAACAAAGCAATGCCGGCTGCCTTATTTACACTCCAATCCATCTTGTCTGCACGACACAAAACACACACGTCAAGAGACAGCCACTTTTATTACAACTGTAGGTTGGAGTAAAGGGGATCTACACAACGAAATAGAAATCAGACGTTTACAAATCTATTTATTTAAAAAAAAAAAATCATCTCATTGCAATGAAATGACAGAACATGAAAAGAGGGATGTCTGTCAGTGGCATTTGTTAAAGTTGACGATTTGGCACAGAATAATTAAATGCATTTCATGTGTACATGAAATGTGGATGCTTGCATACTGTATCGTGCTCCATTTGAATAGCGGAGCTGCGCTTTCACAGGCGCCATCAATCAGGGCCCGAGGACTCTGACTCAGGGTGAAAAATAATTAACGACCACATAATATTGCCCCTCCCAAGTACACGGTTTGCTTGCTTGAAATACTACTTGAAAGCTCTATAAAAGTCCACCAGAGCTGCACACTCTGATCAAAAATGACCTTGTTGCATTTTTGCAGTCCAACATGAGTAAACTACAGGGCTGCCTTGATATACGAGTTATCGTTTAGCCAATTGTTTTGCTTTGTCTTGAGAGTAAAAATTCTAGATATGAGCGCTGCGTAATGAACTCAACTCATGACACGGCAAGTGGCAGTCTGGCAGATTCAGAAACATTCTTCAAAAATGAGACTTCAAGCTGTTTAATGCCACTCACAGATGAAGCTGACTGTCAAACTAAACATAAAGCCAAGAATTACATAATTGTATTAACAAAAAAAAAAAAAGTCAATTCGATTAATGCTAACATAATGGGAAACGTCATAGATGTGCTAATGAATTAAGCAATGGATAATTGAACACAAAGAGGGCATCAGTGTAGACTATATAAGTGTTCTTACAGACATATATTCTATATCCTTTGAGAAAAAAAAAACAGGAAAAAAAAATACAATGTCTTACTGGGTCACTAACAGCAGTTGTGAAAGTCGCCTTTGTTTGTGTCATCATATGTGAATTATATTGACCCCAGGGACCAGGTTGTACATACCAGATGGAGTTGCAATTCATTAATCATATGACACAAAACATTCATTCCTATTTAAGTTGTATTAAATTATGTTACTTCTTAAGTTTTAGGTTTTATAAAGTACATTTTAGAGTGCTATTTTCCTTATCAAAAACATGAGAAAAGTTGATGGGGTTATTTTTTGGGGGGGGATGGGGGTTGGGACGGATTAGTGGCATTTCCTTTTCATTTCAATGGGGAAAGATGAGATATGATCGTTTTGTTTGGTTTTGGAACAAATCGAAGTCATATTTCAAGGCACCATGCAATAGTTCATTTGTTATTAAAACAAAAACAACAAAACCAAAAAAAAAAAAAAAAAACAAACAAAAAAACAACCAGCCCATTCAACAATGTATGCAAATATGGCGGATTGGCCTTGCTTCTCTTAAGGCCCCTATCTCTCTGAGGGGCAAAAATTGCGACAGTTGGAGAAAGTAGAAAAACGTGCATTCACGTCAGAGTTCATTCAAGGTTCGCAAAACCTTCGTCCAACAGTTCGTGATTTTTCTTGCGACAGGAAAAGTACAGGTGAATGTCTGGCGACCATTGGGCGACCTTGAACGAACCCCGACGACCATTCGCTGCCTTCGAAAACACTCGCAGTTGTTTGAAGTTCAGTGACAAATTAAAAGCAATATTTTATTTTGGGGAGGGAGTGACTACTGTCGTGGAGGGACAGCAACTTTTATGCGTTTGATGTAATCCTGAAAACAGCTCCCGCTGCTCACTCAGTGCTATAAAACACAACATGCACACTGGCACTGTGCACCCAACAGGCACAAAACATTTCTCGAGAAGTGACATCACACACGCACACACCTACACAACCACACACTGCATGTCTCCTTGGGATGCATAAAAATCTTTAAAATCTCTTAATGTTCAAAAAAACCAGAGCCGAGAATAAAAGGTAGTATCCGTCCATTTGTTAAGGTAGGAACACTGGGTTGCTAGTTCATTGGCTCTTGCGTCTGGAGACGAGGGGGGCGCTCTGACCTTCTGCGGTCTCTCCAGAGTCGCCACAAAAACAAGGCTCAGGCTGACTGAACAGTCACGTTGGTCGGCCGTGGAACTTGACAATAAGGTTCCACTTGTAACCGGCAACACATTCTGTTGGCATTCGTAATGTGGCGGTAGTTTGCATGGAAGCAGCCTGAGCTCTTCATTTGTTAGTGTTTGGTAGATAAGTGGTCCTTTCTTCCCACATGGCAGTGAAATCTCCTGTGCCAATAAAAGTAAAAAGCAAAAAAAAAAAAAAACCAAAAAAAAAACAACAAAAACAACTCAGGGAAAATCCCTGCTCCTCCACTGCAGAAATGGTTCAGAGTACTGTGTGAAGCAGTCGGTTGGCTTCAGTTGCGCTCCCAAAAGAAAAACGCGCCGCCCGTTTTACTCCCAACGTCCTCTGCTCGGAAACAACTGGGTGTCCCACAAGTCGTTGACGGGAGTGTGTTTGTTGTGCGTTTGCTGTTTCCTGGGAGCGCTGCAGTGGGAGGGCGCAGGGGAAAGTATTTGTCAGTCCATCTCCAGGTCCATCAATTTGTTGCGCGAGCGAGGAGTGTGCGCGGCGTTGCGGCAGCAGCACTGGGCGCAAACCAGACCCAGGACCAGCGAGAACAAGCCCACACCTGTAGAAAGTACAAGGATTCAAATCGATTCTAAATAAGGCTTTTTGATTTTAAAAGTTGCTTATGATGAGGGGAAAAAAATCTGTAATGTTATACGATAACAAAGTGACCATTTTTAGACCCAAAAGGCTGTCATGTTCGGAGAATAAAAGTGTAGTTGATGTGTGTGTTCCGAGAGGCAGAGCACACTTCCCTCCAATTAATTTCCAAACATAGCCCATGTCATAAGCCAATCAGCAGCTTGTTGCCTGACGCACAGTGCTCTGGCACTCTTTTTCGAGGCACTCTGAAAAACCGAACGGCACATTTGAACAACACGCAATTAGGGAACAGGGATTTTGGGTGTTTTGGGTGTCGGTTTTTGTAAACCTCCCAAAAAAATGCCACTTATACTCCAGAGCGACCAATAGTCTAAAAAACACGGTGTTGTGTTGTGATAGTTGTATTTTTCCAAAATGAAATTTAACGAGGGAAGAAAGTCTTAACGTTTTTTTCCCCTCATAATATTACACAATTCAGGAAAAGATGCCTCTAAATATGACTATATTTTTTGGTTTTAATTATTCTTTTTGTTTTATTGACATGCCAGTCCCCAAGTCAGTCTGCACACACCAAAAAAAAAAAAAAAAAATAGGACATCCTTCATTTCAAATGATTTCACAGAGTCGCCCAGACTATGACTTATGAACGACTGGTGGGCCGCTGACCTCAGTTTGGGAACCACAGCTTTCAAGAACTATATCTGCTGGCTAAAAATAATAAAACATTGCCACATTACCGGTGTTGCTACTTTGAACAGACCGCAGAGCAATCTCATGCTGCAGTGGAGATTGTGCTCCAAAATCAAAAAAGAAAGAAAGAAAGAAAACTGCAAGGTTCTGAAGTGAGAAAAGCAATGCTGTCCATGCACAAGAAGGTACAAGGACCCCTGGCCATCGAAACGGCATTACAGGAAGCAAAAATGAGAGAAAATGTTTTTGAAGCTACGACGACTCCTAACAGCTGTCACACTTCCGGAATAATTTCTTACAAGCTTTGGTTTGATGGGGATGAGGTCGGGGCTGCTGAACAAGGAAGAGAAATGTTCCACGTGAAAAAAAGTGTTGAGCCATCACCAAGATGTTGCTCTGCTAATTTTATTAATCGGTGTTAGCTACGCTATATTCAGCGCCGCCCATGTCATATTCTCGCCTTGTTTAAATCAAAAGTACGATAACAACAAAAGCTGGTTTTGAGGCGAGCACGTGAGCGCGTATGAATGTTAGTTTACCTATTGATGCTGAAACCCCATACAAGAGGGGCAACTTTAGGGACTCCCACACTGTAAACGAAACAAGAAAGCAGAAGAATTGGTGAATTTGTGTGGGGAAACCGCAACGTCACATTGCAGTGCACACACTCCTCACCGGCGAATCGGACTGTCAGGAAGATTTTGGAAGACGTCAACTCCCCGGCTTGGGTCCAGGCGCCTGTGGAGGCAGACAAGTACCAGGGGGTAGCGACACAGTGGTACTCCCCGCTGTCACTGGAAGACAAAACATATTGAGACGCTTATGATCACAAGCAGAGGTGGAAAAAAAGACTCCCATTCTGAAAGTGGTAGTACAGATAGATGTATAGAAAAAAGACTGGGAGGAGGAATCAGACTGAAATGTACTGAATAAAAAAAATTATCATTTCTGTCGTTTCTATAAAATACCTGGTTTGACATCTTGGCAAAATAAAAAAATAATAATCTATGCACCAAAGAGCTTCCCCCTTTTTTCTCAACTTAGAAAATGACTTGCTTCGTCATGTCGCTGCTGCCCCTTTTTTCCACCTTCTAAGACTCCAAAAATCTCAATGCATCAAGATATCAACCACATGACTTAAACCTCTCCCTATTTATGTGCTTTTAACGTCACTTTATCATCCGCAGCAGCGGTTGCAAAAAGTTAACACGCCTATTTTGACCAAGTACAGCTGTCTGTGTACAAAATACACTGAGAAGTCCAGTAAACAAGTTTTGTACTTTGTGACTTCTCACCACTGATGATGATCCGAGTGGAAAAAAGCCACTTGTTTGGAAACACTCACCTGTCATGGGCGCCATGGACGTTCAAGGTGTACGAATGCGTGTCCTCGCGTTCTATGGAAACGTCACTAGAAGAATTGCGAAACTCTTTCCTCACGACACCAAAGCGGTCAACGCTGGCGACTTGCGTTGTTGTCTGTCCGCCGCGAAGTCGCGTGAAAAACCAACGCACCTCATAGGCCAGGTGGTCTGAAAGAAAGACAGGCAGACAAGTCGAGGTGCGACGCTTTGTCAATGGCTTGTGTAAAATTGATTGTTGATGAGGCAGTGAAGGTGAAAAATGAGTGCGCTCCAATTGCAGAGCACCTTGTGACAAAGAAGCATTCAAACTCATGTTCACCCCATTCGGACAATTTAGAGTCATAAATGAACCGGGATACTAACCAGGACATTTCTGTAAATGAGATGTTTCATCTCAATGACGGCTTTCCTGGTCAAATCATTTCAAACAAATAACAATGGGCATGCGTGTTTTTGTCGTTTCCAAAGATACGGAAAGTACCGGTAATAAAAATATGGAACAACATGTAGTGATTGTTCATTTCCCTCATCATTGTCACTGAGCCAAATGCCCTTCCTTAAGAGCAGCAAAGGAGGGACCAACTCCATGTTGTCTTATTAGGTTATCAAGAATGACGCGGTCATGATTTTGGAGAGAGGAAAAATTCCATTCATGCATTCTTCAAGGGGTTGCTGCGACTGCTAGCATATACATCCAGAATTGATGTGTCTTTCCAACTCGAGTATGTATAAACGATTGCGTGAATGAATGTATTTCATATTGATGGTGCCCCATGTCTTGGTCGTCCCCAAGCGGCAGGAGACGGCCAACACATATGAACGGAACTTGTGAATCTGGAAACAGCCACAGAGTAGTTACTGGTGTGGGGACATCTGGTGTCCGCATGATATCGGAGTACGGACTTTTTATGCTTACGCGCATTCTAAATTTCAGTCCGTTGTAAGAATCGAAATCTCTTCTGTTTGATCAATGGGGCTCCTGGTGTTCCACAAATTGTGACTAGTCTTACCTAGTTTTAGCAAGTAAAATTACTTGTAAAATAAAGACCTACATGACAACGCAACATGACGTCGGTGGCCATGCCAAAGGCATTTTGTGGATTAGTAACACGAATAAAATACAGATTGCAGAATGCAGTTTGGCATTTCCTTTAAAACTCCTTTGGAGCAGAGAGACATGCTGTCAGTCTGGCATGATTTGCGCTCTTGCTGCATCTTAAGCATAACATTTCCAGAGAAGCGTCACGTTTTAGAAAGGCAGCTAATTGCGGTGTTTTGGGCGCAGCCCCGACGACTGACACGCACATGCACAGAGCCGTCTGAATCAGAACCTCCAGAGCAGCTCCATCATTAACATGTTTGCAGGGGGGCGGCTGCTTCTCTCCAGCGAGGGTGATAAAACTGATGGATAGGCAGCACGAGAAAAAGGATGCTGCTGATGACAAATGGAAGCAAACAGGGATGAGAGAGAATTATGATAATAGATGTAATCGTTGGAGGAGGGGGGAACTAATTATTTCTAGGAGGGTGGGGGAGGGAGAGAGAGAGAGAGAGAGAGAGAGAGAGAGAGAGAGAGAGAGAGAGAGAGAGAGAGAGAGAGCGAGAGAGAGAGCAAGAGCACAAACCAGTCATTACTGTGTCAGAAAGAACTATTAGCAGTGTGGTGCCTCCTACACACACACACACGCACGCACGCACGCACGCACGCACGCACGCACGCACACACATACACACTAATATATATGCACAAAAATGCAAAACACAAGTATACATGCATGTAAACACACACACACCCTAAGAATGAGACGACGCCTTACTCAGCCTCAAAAAGAAACAAGCGTTGTTGATGACTGAAACAACTGAGCATTCGGAAATGACAATGTGCAGCCAAAAAAAAAAAAAAAAAAAAAAAAGAAGCGAACAGTGATGAAAACTATTAAGAGATGGTGGGTGTTGTACGCGAAAATGATAGATGAAGAAACGAGGTGGATGAGAGAAGAGAATGGAGCGAACATAATGAAGAGGAAAGAGTGAAGTCACCCGAAGCCAAATAATGAATCACATCTCAACATCTCCCCAGCACGCTTGCTTCCTGAAGGGGTTTCAAATTCGAGCGCTGTTAAGAAAAAAATCGCGTTGTCATACTCTGACCTTTGATTTAGTCTGCTCGTCTGACTGAGCACTCCCTTGAACACTCACTCAACAAAATGTCTTGACACCTACTGAGTAGGGATATTGAGTCAATTGTGCCGTGCTCTCGTATAGATGCCAAATTAACGGATGCGCTTGACAGATGGAGTCCAGGATCGACTGGAACTGAGAGAAAATAAACCCAATCATATTGTAAGTGTATACACTGATCCCTCGTTTAGCGCTGCGGTGACGTTCCAAAAAGGACCCGTGATAAGTGAAATGGCCTTCATTATAAACAGACAGCACCTACAGTGCATACGGAAAGCATTCACAGCTTTTCACTTTTACCATTTGGGGTTTTGTTCCAGCCTCATTGCAAAATAGAATTTTTTCCCCTCAAAATTTGAAATACAACAGCTCATAATGACAACGTGGTGGTGGTGGGGGGGGGGCGGTAATTATTCCTTGATGTGCTGGCTGTTTTCTTCCACGATGTTTCTACATTGCTGCATTTATTTTTTTGCTCAATCAAGACTAGTCGCCCTGTCCCTCCCACTGTAAAACATCCCCACAGCACGATTCACTATTAGGATGGTATTGGTCTGATGTTGAGCCGTGATAGTTTCCTCCAAACATGATGCCTGATATTCACGGCTAAAAGTATTCAATCTCTGTCTTGTTAGACATGAGAATTTCTTTCTCATGGACGGAGACTCCTTCAGGTGCTTTTTGGCAAACTCCAAGCAGGCTGCCATGTGCCCTTTACAAGTGAGTGACTTCTGACCGGCCACTCTACTATACGGGGCTGATTGGTGGAGTGCTGCATTGATGGCTGTCCTTATTAACAACGTAACTGACTCAATAAGCTGCAGCATTACAAATTTTTCACAGAGAATGAAGAATATGCCAGTGAGTATTGCTATGTTTTCAGTCCACACTGGTTGATGTTTTTTTGTGTTCGAAGATCTTTGTGTTCAAATATCCGCTGGCTCATCTTAATGTGATGCAACTCTGCAACATTTGATGTTATTTGTGAGCCCATCTGTGGTAGTTTGCCTCATTTATTAGCATTCACCTAACTAGCAACGTGTCATTTCCTGATTTGTTTCGTTGGACAGTAAATTTCAATTGAGAGTGGCAAGGAGCAGCTTCAAGGCTCTTTTTTGAAGAATCTGTCATTTGTTATGAGTTGAGTGCATTGCCAAGATACAAAGTGTGTATCGCAAATTGTTGCTCACAAATCAAACCAAAAAAAAAAAAAAAAAAGTCTGAATGACGACTTGTATGTCAAAAAAATTCAGGTCGGGACACTCACTGTATTTGCATATGTGTTAGGTGTACTGAAGTCTCAAAATCTGCTGTTCTTCACAGTCTAACAACAATAGAATATCATCTATCTGCCTTTCCTGTTAATGATCAAAGACCCATTTTGCATCATATTACAGAACTGGTCTATGAAGTCAGGTCGCTTGTTTTTGGTGACGACATGCGCGGTCGAGGAATGGAGCTAGCTATATTTAGTAAGCTTTGGATTGCTTACAATTATCCTTCTATCCCCCATCCACCACTTTCTTTGTTCTTGACAGTAGTGAATGGTGATGACTGAGAACGTGAAGCGAGTAGGGAGGGATGGAGCTGGAGGATTTGGAATACTAAGTGAGTGTCGAGATTATTTTGTTTATCACACAATCCGAAATCAACAGCAGGGAGTCGTTCTGTCAGCGGGGGACACCTTGAGCTTCTCCCACCACGACTTCCTCCGAAAGGGGTATCAGAGACTCATCCAGCAGGCTGACTCACAGCTGTGGCCCCATATGGACCGACAGTGCCTGTCCTGCTACATGAACGCATTCATTCCTGCCTTGGTCAGATGAATGCTGCGCCCACTGACTTGCTGCGCAACAATTTGATATGACTGAAATGCTGAACCGAAAATACGCAAAGCAGATTGTGACCAGCGACCTTGTTTTGTTGCCTTTTAGTGGAAAAATGTGCAAATGTTTCAAGTCACTGTCACAATTGCTTTGTGATGAATGTTCTCATCCATCTGATGTGGGAATCGGGATCCCTTTAGTCATACCACAAATACCTCCTTCACTCATACCGCTTGATGATGACCTCCAAAATTAAAACAAATTGAACAACTGATTGCTATTTAAAAATCCTCTTATTTTGTGTCCTTAATTTTCACATTTAATTCTCAAGCAACATCTTGCATGACACATGAGCTTTAACAAGAACAACAAAAACATTTCCGGGTTTTAAAATTGACCATATATGTTTCATTAGTACTTTACAATAAAATGTAACTATATTGAAATTTTCCTGAGTACCTTTGGATTGAAAGCGAAGCATAGAGACTGTCACCCAAATGCACAGGTGCTGTCAGTGTATGGGGCAATCAATCAGCGCAAGCAGCCTCTCAAAATACCCACACGCTGTCCTTATTTATGGCCAGTTTCCTCTCTTCCTTATTTGCTTCTTCCTTGAAAAACGTCATGTTTTTGTGGTTCAATATGAAATAATGCAGTACAGTATATTGCATGGGGAGCCTCAAAAACGGGATACAGGGTTGCAAGTTTTGTGTTGCAGTATGTTGGTAGATTCGTTCGTTTGCTGTTCGGCAAAGTCACTCACTCACAATAGAAAGTCTTCCCAGAAGAGTGGAAGCTACGCAGCTGGGACCAACCCCATATTCGCACTCATTTCATTTAAGATTAATGGTCAGTTGTCGTGGTACAGTTGTCCATGTAGGCCAGGGATGGACGATTTCTTTTTTGTAGGGATTTTATTTATTTATTTTAAACAAACCCCCAAAAATCAGAAACAAGGGAAAATGGGGAGAAAATCTTTGGGGGTAAAAATGGGAAAAATCTCAAACATGAAAAAATATTTACTCCCCCCAAAAAATTAATTGTGAATTTGTAAATGCAAAACTGCGCAGGTATGCAGGGGTCGATGAGTTTTAAGATGCAGTATCACCAAACGGCATTAGATGGCAGACATGTCTTAGTTGCGCTTACATAGGGTCTGACACTGCCCTGTCCTATAACGTGACTACCTTTTTTTTTTGGTTGGATTTGGAATGATATGCAGGACAAACATAGGACCTCATTAACAATAAAAAAAATATTGAGTAGAGTTTTGTGAAGAAAAAAAAGAAAGGGTACAAAATGAGTTCTTGCACTTAATATTGGTTTCTACTGAAGCAGTTTTGTGCTGTCTTTGAATGGTAATTTTTATCCATGAGAGTACTATACACTGGATAAAAAAAAATTGTTAATGTTGTTATTTTATTGTCTGCATGTATGCACGTATGTTGTCCATATTTAAAATAGCATTTTTGTAATACATGTGGTTTTAGGAAGTGCCTGGTCCTATGTGACCCCCTCCAGCAATGATGATGAAGTATAAATTGAGCACTCTGAGCGACTCCAGATTCAGAAATAGAGGAAGATCCAATCAACCTGGTTAGTGCAGAACTTCAACTACAGAAGCTTCATTACACGGTTTAAAGTGATGCGGTGGCTTCATTAAGCAGAGAAGAATCAGCATTGTGATGGCCAGTGAGAACTACAGCGCACCTCTAACTGACTATCTGGCTCTCGTCTAAGCTCATAAAACTAAAATGGCTGTCTGCGGCAATGAAAACAGCCTGATTGGATTTCTCCAGATTAATCCCTCGAGAAGTTTCCAAGGCTCCAAACTGCCTGAAATTCAAACACAGACACGCAAAAGACCGACAATTACCACACACGCTTATAATGAAAATGGCTGCGTGTTCTCCGCGCCATAAAGCAGGGCGGCGCTGGCAGAGCGGAATCCCGATGAAAGATAAAAACACCATTTAGCCTCTCGGAAACAAAGCTGCCGAGCAGCAATACATCCCTCATTACTGCCTGGCGCTGAAAAAGATCTCCAGTAGATGAATTCTGCTTCTTGCCTGCTTGGCATTTGAGCTCTTAATTAAGAGTTGAATTTGATATTTTGATATGCTGTTTGAGGCTTCCTTATAGTCTGCTTTAACTGTGGGACTAATGGAGTGAAAATCATTGCATTCTGTTGCTGTTTAGGATCTGGCTAACATATTTCATGAATTTTACCATCACCATGCACCTCTCTCAGCATCTTACTTTCTACCCCTCTTCTTCCTATTGTCTGCTCTTAATTCACCGATCGCACAAGATTATTGATGCTTTAACTCTAACGTGCATGCACCTGTTTTGATTCAAGTCATCTGCAGGTTTATTGCATCTTACAAAATTACTTTTTGGGGGGGGGGGGGGGTTACAAATAAACCAAGGACTGCGTGCATAAAGCTTGAATCAAATGAACCTGTTCCCACCTTGGACCTTGGTTGAAAAAAGTTGCATTTACATTGCATAAAAGTGAGCGAGACATTTGATGGGGAAACAGAATTAAAGTTGATGACTTTCTATCACAATAGATTAACAGTGATGATTGACTGTCAAGCAATTCCAAGGGTCCAGGCTGCCTTAATGGATCCATCTGTCTCCTGGTTTTTTCATACGTATGCAACACCGCTTTTGAGATTCTTGGTGCTCTTCCAGCAGTGGGACAACTAAATTTTCCCATGATTCCATTGAAACATTCTATGTACATCCATTGTATTTGTGTGACTCATCCTCCCCGACCCAATTAATTTGTGAAATTTTCATATTTGTGATGCATCTTTTATGCAACGACAAACACTTGCTCACGACCGCATGACCGCAAATGCTTTTATTAAAACTGACAAGCAACTGAGGGAGAATAATTTTGTCCCTCTTTTTCCCTCCTCTCAACAAGCTCTTTCTCCCAACTCGGTAAACTTTTCACACCATTCTCAAGCCTCCTCTTCCTCCATTTACTGGCTCCACTATTCACCCTCCACCACTCTTGCTCACTTTAACAGTCTGTGTAGCGCCCTCCACTTTTGCCTCATTCGCTCCCTCTCCACATCACCACCTATTCTTTCGCAAGCTCGTTCTGTCTCCCCGGCCGGCTAACGGAGCGTGAGATTGGCTAATTAACGGCTGCCTGTCACCCCTGCAAAGACAGCTGGGTAATTTGGTGAGAGTGGAGAGGAAAGCAAGAAGGAGTCAAAGTAGCAAAAGCAACCAAAGGAGGGATGATAGACTTGTGAGCCAAAAACATGGTAAGACGCATTCATCAGAAGCGTTCTGAAGCAACAATGTGGCAGGTGTTAATGACCTGCGAGGAGAATGTCACCAAAGTGCAAGTACGACAAACATCTGAATGATATTCGCCTCCTTTCCATGGCAGCCATTACGGAGTGATGGAGGAGCAGGAGTTGCACCTTTTCGACCTTTCTTATAAAAGAAAATAAATGATCTATATGATGTTGTCCTCCTGCTAATGCTAATGAAGGCTGACAAACCAACATTCCCGTGCCTCACCAAATCCTTCAGGTAGGCAAGTACATGTGTGAAGCAGCAGTGGCAACAACCCCTCCTCCTCCTTCCTTTAGTTCTACTTTGGTATCCAGCAAATACTGAGAAGGCTTCTTAGTGCTTTAATCTTGATGTGTTCTTTGAAAAGTCAAAAAGCGCAGAGCTTTATCGCCTCCTGCTCCTTTCGCAAAGGTATGTCAGAGCGGGGGGGAGGGAAAAGCTGCAAAGAAAGTGTCATTTGCAGAAGTGGCATGGGTTTAAAAAAAAAAGAATAAGAAAAAAATCTATTTCACTGGTGATGTCATCATTGGTAAACACAATAGCAGTGTGTCTTATACACACATTGGCTTGACTGCCAGAACATTCCAATTTTAATGTGAGAGCGGTTTCGCATGTAGCGGCAGGCTGGGAGGACACAACAGTAGAGTAAAACATTTTCGTGACAGTAATATATTCTATGCAGCACCACAAGTCTAGACAAGGTATTTTTTTATTAATATTGCATTTGCGGCATGTGAATTAAGCAGCAAAATCCACCTGTTTGTAATCATCACAGGGGTGGCCATTTTGTTACTTGCTGTCGCCTGAAAATGACATCACAGTTGTTCAGCGATCAGTTAACGACCAATCACGGCTCAGCTTCTCAACGTAACAAGACCAAACGTGGACGGTTGCATGATTCATTGCAGAAAAAGCAGTGACGAGACATTTTTTGGATGTGGCAGTTGCCAAACCTTGCCAACCGATATAAAAACCGCCAATGCCTTCCCCTTATAGGTTTGTTGAAATTATTTTGTCACTCTCTCTCTCTCTCTCTCTCTCTCTCTGTCTTCTGCTCTC
>NW_017805983.1:2302241-2316185 GCF_001891065.2 Hippocampus comes | reverse complement strand
CACACACACACACACACACACACACACACACACACACACACACACACACACACACACACACACACACACACACACACATCTTGTATGATATAAATACAGTATACACATTATAATTGCTGAAGTAGTTAAGGGGATTCAAAAGGTGTTATGTGTTTTTGTGTTAATAAGGCCGATGATAAAAACAAGCTCTAACAAGAGAGCCGTTTTCAACGGCCTCTCAGGAATGTATCTGCACGGTTGCTCAATAGAGTTGCAAAATGATGAGTGAGCTGGTATCAGCATATAAACCCACATACCCAACCAGTGACGAGTCAGTAATGACTGTATTTGTCAATAAAAACAAATTGCCCAATAATTCAACTGACTGATTCTGATTCAGAGATTGACCACAAGCCCAAAGCCGCTGGCAGACATCAGATCTTTTTGCAGACACACACAAACAACAAAAACGTACTGGTAATTAAATTTGACAGGAGTACAATGATTGGGACATGTGGTAAATATGCATATTAAACTGTAGGAGGTTGTTGTTCTTATTGGAGTGGGAAAAACTGGGTTGTACTGGTGGAGAAAACAGCAGTTGAAAGAAACGATAAGTGTGGTGGGTGTGATTGGAGGGAATTTTTCTCCTGTGTATTGTTTGTTTGGTGTAGAGAGAGTCCACTGATGGAGGAGGCAGGCCAATGATTTTTGAGGGGCCTATGTTGATTCGTTGAAGTCTTTTTTGGGCTTGGCAGTCAGCGCTTCTATAGCAGATGGTTATGACAATGATTTCAACAATCGCTTGCTTGAAAGGGATTCGGAGATATTTGTGTTGTCTGAGGAAAAATAATCTTCAGCCAGGGTGAGGGGATGAGATCCTTGGGCTCTGTGCTTAAGGACAAGGAGAGAGACAGGAGACTCCCGTAACACCTTGCTCCCTGTTCCAGAAGAAAATGAAGATCCAGTTCTATAGCCGGGGTCATTAAAAATGGGGCCTGCGGGCACCAATTGGACCCTAAAGAACACGTGAGTAGCCAGCAGGGGCCGATTCTAAAAATAGCTCAGCAGTGATGGGATGTTGTGATTTTCTAGGAATGTTCTGGAAATGATCATTTGAAAATGTAAACACTGTTGGAGATTTATAGAAATAGTGGCGCATTTTGTTATTTATCTGTTTCCTAATTACAATGATTATGCTTTGTTATTTATTAACATGATCAGTGACATGAATGAAAATAATTATTAATAATAACATATGATAACATTTTTGCATTGGAGCAAAATTGCCATTTGAGAAGTGTGTAGCAAAGTGACAGCTCTTTGCAATAGCTGTAATATCACCACTTATCACTAAATAGCAGACATGTCTGAGTTGCACTTACACTTGGCCGTATACTACAATGTGTGTCGGCCTAATATTTTTGGTGGATTTGGAATGACTTGCAGAACAAAAGGACCTCAATAGTGTTAACATTTTGAGTGGGTAATGGTAATTTTTATGCAAGAGAACGCTCCTCTGGAAAAAAATTACAGTATGTGGTTATTGTGTTGTTTGCTTCCAACAGTTGTTGGGTTAGGCTATGGTTGTTTTGTACTGAAAATGTTTTTTGATCAAAAATGAAATATATTAAGAGCACATATTTTGTGCATCTTAAAATAACATTTTTTGTCATACATTTGATGAGGAAGTGCGTGGTCCTATGTGGTATCACTGAAGAAAAATTGTGGCCCCCTCCAGCATTTAACTTGCCCATCCTTGACTTTCAATTTATGTAGTGTCGAAGCCTACACAATAAAATGTGAATCGACAACACTGTCATTACTGCCATTATTTGGCAGTAATACAGTGAAAATAGAGCAGAACGTCAACATTTACCCTGTGCATGCCTAAATTGTCTTCCAGCGCTCCTAAAATTTTAAATTAGGTTTATTTTAAATTTTAAATTAGCGACTGTGCTCATAGAAGAAAAATGTTACCGGTAGTTTGGAGCCCTGGCCCCTGGTGTGCAGTATTCAAGGCTGAGCTACAATCGATGAACAGAATACATGCATGGGTGCTAGGGGAGTGTTTGAAAAGAAGTGTTGATGCCATCATCGACGACACGACTGGCTTTAAAAGCAGACTGATTTGGAATCGTGAGGGGCAAGGAGGCCTGCATTTTCAAATAATTGACAAGTGGTATGATGACAGTAGAAGAAATAGACTCAGAGTAAGCGTGCCGAGTCTTTGATTTAGTATTTAGAAAATTCAATGCAACGCAAGTTTCTGATCTTGTCGATTGTCGTGCGTGTGCATTTATAACTGAAGAAATATTTTTTTACCAAAGCTATTGGATGCCAAAATGTCCTCAGGCAAGTTAGTAATGAGACTGATTGCAACATTGAGCATAACAGCCGCCAGTTCTTATTGTGAGCAGGCGGGTGAAGCCACATCACCTAAGGAAGCAAAGGCTTGGCTAGCTATCGGGGCACACCTCCATTTGATGCATTTCACATGACGCCAAACAACTTGCTGGTCTGTTACTTAACATTCAACCCTGTGCACCACTCAATCTTGTGACCCGGGTAGTGACATTCCCTCCCTCTGGGAATTTTGATCTGCAAAATGGGCAGAAAAGCAACTGGGAGTCCCATTCACTGACCTGAAGCATCACCAGTTTCAACACTGTTAAAGAACAATGCTGTTCCAGGGACTCCGAATGTGAGAACTTAAAATCATAATTACCATCTACAAGTGGAAATTGTCCACGGCGTTGGCAGGACTTCCTCCCTGGCTGTACGCTACATGCATGCACATGTTCACGTGAGGACCCAAGTGCAAATAAACATGTTTACATTGGTACAAAGCACAACAGAAAACCCAAACAAGCCTGCAAGCAACGGGTGAGGAGCAGTGTGTTTGATCAGTTTGCTAGAGGGATTTATTATAGAAACCATGCGACGGCTGGTGTAGTAAAGAGGTGAGAAATATGGAGGAATGTTGACAGATGGGTTGAGGGAGGCAAGGAGTGGCACATGAGCTCATGTGACATGTTTACATTAACAGAATGGATGCGCCAGGATGAAGGGACACTGGATGGGTCTTTAGAAAGCAGAGAGGATGAAGGCACGGCTACATGGGAAATCAAAGCAAAATCATAAGTCTATTGCAGTGAAATGGGAGGGGTAGGGGTGGAAAATATGAAACAAAGTCAGTTAAGCAGTGTTTGAAATAGCTCTGCTACTGTGAGGTGAACATGCTATTTCTTACTATGATTCGTGTGTGTGCATGTATGTGTGTGTGTTTGGTGCCTTACTCATAGAGTAAAGCACTTTCAAATGCAGAGTGCTCTTATTATACTGCTGCTGACTGGCAGGTGAACGCTGCACACATGCAAATTGTGCACCAGAGCTGTCGTTCTATGTATTTCTATATGGGCGTGTGCACGTAAGAAAGAGCGTGTCCAATTTGGAATCACAGAAGAAAAATAAAAAGCACTGAGTGCCCCTTTTATGACTTGTGTTTATGAATGAGAAAAGTAGTTTTGCGCAGCAGTGAATCATTAGTAAGTTATTTACGACTTTTGGGAACACCTTGGTCGTTAATGTTTTTGAAAATAGATTTTCTAGTCAAGGTTGGGCTTCTGGGGATGACTACGAATGTATGTAATGTGAGTTTATGGGTATGCATGTTGTACCGGTCTTTGGCGAGGATCCAGAGATGCGGAGGGAACACTTCATCTTGGCTGTTTGCCACGGATAAACAGTACTGGTGTCTGAATGGATTGCAATGGAGAAGGAGGGTCCTGAAAAACAAACGATGAGTGGATATGCTTCAGGACAAACCAGTAAAATTCAAATTCTCATTCCATTCCCTGAGGATGTCAGTAATAATGGAGAAATAAGTTACAACAGCAATAAGGTTCAGGTCACTTCTGACATCATCAATGTTATCCCATTGAAATTTTGGAAAAAATGTAATTTTTTTTTTAGACTACCCCATTTTCTATTGATTATGTTACTACATGTAACAGTCCACATTTCATGCATGTACTTTTTTTTTTTTGGGGGGGGGGTGGTTCCGGACAATCTATTCACAAATTGGGACCCCAGCTGTGGAGAATCTGACCCAGGTTGTAAAAACAGAACTCGACACTTTGAAATTTTCTTGGACTGCAAAGTTGGAAAAAGGACACCAGTAAATCTTTTGTGGTATGAGAGGAATGTTTGCTTTCATGATACCTAGGTTATCCAATGAACGATTAACAAATAATAGATGGCACCCGAGTAGGCAGCCATCTGCAAGTGCTCTCATGAGCCTTGCTTTTTTTTGTTGTTTTTCTGTTTGTTTTGTCACTTTGTGTTTGTTGTTACGCCGTGTGGACCTGTTGTGGACTGTTTTCAGCATTTTTTGGCCACGACATTCATCAAGGAGGAGACTCGGTGCTTGGTGGTTTTGCCTTCTCGGCAGCATGGGTATGCCAGCACTGTTTTTGATTGGGAGGAATGTCGGCGCCATTTGACTGTCGTTGCTGGACAGCTCCGGAGGCGCTTGTGTCTTGTGCCTGTAATGGGCAGCATTTTCACAGCCCCGCTTTGTTCAGCGGAGAGATCGGTGCTGTTGAACGGTCTGCGGCTGGATGGATGCAAGGCTTGAGGGGCCGACGATTTCAAAACTTAGCTTGTAGCAGACGTGCACATTTTCAGCATGACGTCTCTGATCCACTGGTAAAAGGACACTTTGATCCTCTCCTCTTTCATCTATAACTGCTTCAGACAACAAAGTGTATGCAGGAAAGTGGTGAAGATTGCACGACTGTCTGTGTCCTATGTGTTGTGTTGTGTTATTTTTGGTATTTTGACTTCAAGATGGCGCCGCGTGACTGGCTGCCTTTCCAGCAGCTCCTATATTTTGTTGTTCTACTTCTTCCATTCATAACTTTGCTGCTGTGAATTGGGAATTTCTCCATTGCGAGACTAATAAAGGTTTTCTTATCTTATCTTATCTTATCTTATAATACAGCAACATTATGTGATATTATTCAATGCAGCATTGTTGTAGAGTAATGAAGATATTAAAATCACAACTTGAAGAACATTAAACATATCATCAAACTATAAAATGATCCTGAAAAGTCTCTAAATGTTTTTCCACCAACAACTTGGATGGTGCCACCTTAAATTCAGACAAAATGAGCTTCAACACACATGAACACTTGAAAGACATGCGCACACAAACACATGGAAAAGAGAAGCAGCAGTGTAGATCTTTGTAGCTGGGTGGTTGGCCAAAGGGCTTCACTTTGAAGACATCCCAGAAAGGGAGTCGGAGAAAAGACAAGAGAGTTAAAGGAAAGGGTGGGGGGAGGGATGATTTGGGGGTGCACCGACGTGAGAGAAAAATCGACAATTAGGTGAAAGTAGGAGCGTTGCAGGGCTGCCTCTCTCCTCAGAGGAAGATTTCCTTCGCTAAGCTCCTCCTTTTTTCATCCTTCAGACAACGTGCGCGTGTTCCAAGCGCTCATCCCATCTTCTTAAACAGATGCACGTTTGCTCCATCTTGCACATTTGTTCTGACGGCCTCCCGTTCACATCAGACAAAATAAAGTGGGGCAGGTATGTGCACGTACAGTACAAACTGTTGTTTTGTGTTGTGAGCCATTGATGAGTACAGGCGGTGGATTTGCATGCAATGTTTTGATAGGTGAATGCAACCATTTTCATTTGGCATTGAACGCACCATTTTCCTGAAAGTCAATCTTGACTTTATTGGACTCTGCGCTTGTGGCTCTGGTCCATGTCTGACCAGGCTGCTGCTTTGTCCAAGCAGTGATGTCACACCAGTAGAAACCTCGATCTGACAACTGGACGCCCCCGAGGCGAAACCGAAACTCAGTTGGGCCGGACTTCGTCAAAACCAGACTGTCTCTGAATGGGCAGAAAGGACATACTTTTTGAAAACAATATTGATGAGCTCAAAGGGACTTGACAAACAGTTACAACAAGCCACGTTGGCTGCGATTCCCAGGAAGGTACGCACCTCCGGTTGGGGTCTGTGGCTCCCCCGTGCTGCATGACGCTGTCAGGACTGAAGGTCATGATGGTCCTCACATTACTTTCCAGGCTGTCTTGTGACTGGATGAGCACTGAATATCCCGCCTCACCGAGGTTCTGAGTTGCCACTGTGCAGCTCATCTCAAAGGTAGCACCGCCCACAGAAGCCTCGCGAATGCGTTTGGCTACAACGTTGAGCGATGGACCTGAAAATAAGCGCCAGTGGATCAATGAATGGATCCTTTAAGTCTTATGAAAGACATTATTCAGCCTGGACGGAAGGAAAAGGCAATCCCATAACAGGAAGATAAGCAATCACACCATGAAGTAATTCTGATTCAGAAGAGATGTGTGTGCCCACTGAGCAATGCTATTACATCATGGCTCAATTAGCTCGAGTAAGGGCACAAAGTTCAGCATGTGGATGTGGTGGAAGAGGGTAGCAGACAAAAGATCTGTTGAGGGACTTCCTCTGAAGTCTACAAATGGTACCAATGAATTTTGGACATTAAGATCATTCATCAGACCTAACAGCAGGGTTAGTATGACAAGATGGCATGATATCCCCCCAGCCCCCTCCTCCACTCTTCATCACATCACAGAATATGGCTTGTACTTTTGGGATAAATATCAAGGTTCCTAAGAGAAAACTAATGCAATTTTCAGAGAGCCTGGAAATAGGGGGCGGAGAGACAATTAAAACTTTCATACGTTTGGGGTCCCATCGCAAAGTCATTGGCAAGCTCTGGTGCTCAGCAGTCTTCACCACGTTGTCCTGGGTGTTGATGCTCCACGCCGAGACAGCACAAACGTACTGGCCCATGTCGATCTCCTGTAGATGGCATGCATCATGTCATTATAAGCTGACTTCCAAATTTACCGAGATGTTGTTGTGACATCAAAAGTCTCGCTACCTGTGTGCGCAGGAATCGCAATTTGAAAGTGTCAGGCTGGACTTTTGTCAGCGACACCATGCCGCTCTCCAGTCTGTCCGAATACATTGCACCAGGCAACAGATTGCCATAGCCGTCTATAGAGCCAACAGAATGGGTAGCCTGAGGTTCGCTGGCAGCACCTGTGGCAATGAAAAAGATTCAATATCGTGAACACTTTTTTTCCTTCACCTATTTATTCTTTAAAGTGCCTAGTGACCGCAGTTAAAGTACCAGGAAGTGCAGTGTGCTCCCATGTAACGCCCAGCCGGCCTCCCAAGGGTAGGTGTGTAATATTGGTTACATGACAAGCCAACTCCGTCGGTTCACTGGTCATCTGGGGGTGAACGATGGTCTCAATATCCAGTGTGAAGCTCGGTTCTGGGGAAATGAGAAAGCCAAAGCTGTTGTTGAATGTGTCGATATATTGACTGAAACAGCAGCAATAACGTTGCAGTATTTAGTGACTCCCAAATCCCAAAGGCATTATGCATTTAATCCGAGTTAATGCTCCTAGGCAAACGGTCCATGTTAGATTTCCTTCTAATCAGTATTATCACTTCTATTGTCAAAGCAAATAGAAGCACTATTTGGACTGGTTTCAATAGCGCTATTATGAGCAGACTTTCCTTGAACAACAGCTTACTTCTAATAATAACACAGTTCGCTGCTGAGCTGCCTCTGGAGAAATGATTCCCATCCTGGCGGCACATTACTTTCATCTGTCAGTGCCAGGTTCGGTCCGGCGTGGCCAGACAAGTACAGCGTAGTGATTGCTGCTTTGTGCTTTGGACCTTAAATCCAAGAAGCCAGGCCACAGGAAGAAAAAGGAAATAGCCCTGTTGACTGCGGGAGATGAGGTGTGTATCTCTCTGTCAGCCCTCCAGATTGCCTCGTTACACTTGAGCAAACACACACCTGTCTGAGGAGAGGTTGCGGTTCATGAGATGTTCCTAATATTTTGCTACCTTGTTTATGGTTCTGGGATTAAAAACGCTTCACATGATAAGTATTTTAAAAAATGTAAACGTTATTAAGTGCATGTTTATGTGTTTGGCCAAAAATGCAGGATTTGGCGTGATGTCATTTGGACGTCACATATAGACAGCGCCTCATGCACAGTCACCATCTGCTTTTGGACTCAAGCAGCCCCACAAACACATGCAGGCCTCACGTACACACTTGATGGATGAGGAAGTGTGAAGCCTCCCTGGCAATTATTCATGTGCCACTCTCACTCACTGGAATGTCTTATTTAGTAAAGCAACACAAGCAGGGCATCGCCGATACCAACCACGACTCCTTTCCTTGGATCAGACCAAATATGGGCCAAAATTTCATACACAAATTCGGCAATTTTGCTTTTCAGGAGAAAGATTGCACACCAGAGTAACATGATACATTTACAATTGGATTAAATAAATAATTGAAGGATAGTTGGATTGCTTTGTCGACATCCTTTACTGGACCTGACTCCAGCCCACTCTGTGGAGCAAGCTCAAATAGATACCATTGATAAGGTGGAAAACTGTAGATGGAGAAATGAAGTTACCATTTCAGAGGTATGCAACGAACAAGCTTAAACAAATTCATTTGTGTTATCGATTTAAAGAAGGATTGAGGGCAAGGAAAAGACTTGCATATTTATGGTGCTCAGATAAAGCAGATGACACATGAATTGTTAAAAAGGTGCCATCACTTACATATCTTTCTTTTGTGTTGCCAGCGGAGAGCGTGGGTGCGACACACTGATTTCATCCGGGTTCTGACAACACTAACCACCCACCCAATTCATCTTGTTTCACTTTTCCTTCAGCTGCACATGGAAAACTGGGTGTGCATTTGCGCAACCTGGTGACTGAGAAATAACATGGCAAACCACATGGCGGTCGGAGAAGAACCGCACAAGCACTGACAATGCTGTGGTTTTCCGCCAGCACTAACGGGCCCGACCATTGTGTCTTGTCGTTTTCGAGTTTGGCAAAGTATGAATAGTGCAAAAACAAGCACTTCAAAGAGAACATGAACTCATTCCTATGACATGCGGCATGTAAAGCTGGCATGAAGAAAATAGATCACTGTTAGGTTTGATCGCTATAGTTGTCATACGGTTTCAAAGCTTACCATTTCCTTATGTCTGCTGCTCAATCAAGATCGTGGACAAACATAGAGTTCTCCCGTTGTATTGCGGTTCATGGTTCGCGTCCCTGCAAAATCAATCTTTATTATATTATATTATATTACTTACATTATATTACACCTCTAATCCAGTGGTTCTTAACCTTGTTAGAGGTACCGAACCCAACCAGTTCATATGCGCATCCACCGAAACCTTAGTGAAAACTAAAAATATGTGTCGAGAAGTGTTCCTTTAGTTTTGCCGGTGTGAGATGAGAGTTGCTCAACTTGGCATGACAAATCATGCAGATAGCACGCTGAGTCACATCATGTTCCGAGATGCATGTTGTACATATTCGTCTGATCATTTTCTTTTTTTGCTCGACATAGCATGTGTTTAAAACTTTATTTATTTATTTATTTTTAATCACACGCCGTACTATCGCGACAGTCACATGCTGACTACTGAGGGAACTCAATTTCCCGCAGCACTGATTGGACAAGCAATGCAATGTGATCATCCGCAGCCAGTGATGGCCAAGTGGGCGTGTCATAACTAATTGACATGTTGAGTGGGCTGTGTTTAAACCTCCATGGCAGAGGCGTCGAACCCCTGAGACCGATTCACCGAACCCCTGGGGTTCGATCGAACCCAGGTTAAGAAGCACTGCTCTAACCATTTTAAAGTAAGACTGCATTTTATTCCGGGAATCACAGCCTCTCAGGACATGAAGTGGGAGGTCAACATTAACGCTATCCTGAAAAAAGTCCATCAGAGGATGTACTTCCTGAGGTTGCTGAGAAAGCATGGCCTGCCACAGGAGCTGCCGAGACAGTTCTATACAGCAGTCATGGAATCCGTCCTGTGTTCCTCCATCACAGCCTGGTTGGAGCCGCCACAAAAAAAGGACAAAATCCAACTGCAACGGACAGTTAGGACTGGGGAAAAAAAAAATCATTGGAACCGCCCTACCCACTTTCGAGGACTTGCACCCCGCAGAACCAAGACAAGGCCACGGAAAATCCTACTGGAGCCCCCAAACCCTGCCCACCACCTCTTCCAGCTACTCCCTTAAGGCAAGCACTACTCAACCACGCGCACCAAAACCAGCAGACATTCAAACAGCTTCTTCCCTCTCGCCATTAACTCCCTAAACAGTGATTCAAATCTATAGCGGCTCTTTGCATTTTTGCACACCCCAGTGAGACAGTATTTCCGTACTGATGATTGTACCTCCAGCTCTCTACATGAAGAATTGTCGTCGATCAATATTCCACAACGCCACTTTAAAGCGCTGAAGGACTTTATGTATAATTGTATACCTAAAATTGTACTACAATTACTGCTACTCGTCACTTAAAAATGATGCAGAGATTCTCTGCACCAGCTGAACAACCGTCATAGCATTGTAAGTATCCCACCACTGATCACTTTATCTCTGTCGAATGACTATTCACATTGTCGCACAGCTGTCATAAGGTGGTACTATGGTACCCTTACATTACGGAAAGTCTTTTCATACTTATATGTCATGTCTTTGTTTATCGTAGTTGCAATACCCGTGTAGCCTATACTACCGGGAATAATTTCCTTGTTTGTTTTACATATTTGACCAATAAAGACGATTCTGATTCAGATATTGGAAAAACATGCAGTATGTGATGGGTGTTGCAATATCCATGATATTGCGACATTTAACATTTACTTAAAGAAATGACATCTTCATTATCTAACGAAGACATTTTTTTTTCCTGAGGAAAAAAATGAATGTACTCTTATCTAATTAAGTTCCTCACTGTTAGTAATAGCCCGAGACACTGTTTTCCTATTATATGGCGATGCACATTTAAAGTTGCATCTGATTGGTCAAAGTTAGATTAGAACATGCAATTCCATATGAATTTATCGGTATTGCACATCTTTTGCATTCTGCAATGTGTCATTATTACAATGCCAATATTTTTTCAACATGTTCTGGCCAGCACCTTTATTAGACATTGAAACATTTTCCTGCGAGCTTTGCATTGTCGTGTACTGTCGCTATACTCAACTCCGAACCGTTAGTCAGGGGCGGACTGACTGCAGTTGTATTTGGCTTTTTCAAGCGGTAAACCGGACACAACCTCTCGGTCCAGTGACTTCAACTACAGCAGTGAAACACAGACGAATGAACGGGATGTCATTCCATCCCATTTCAGCAGCAAGCAGTTGGCATTCACACTTGTAACTGAGCACACCTGCTCCACACACCGCTGCTTGCCTTCTCTTTCGGGTTCTACCCGCACTGCCAGTGTCCACGTGACACACGCCGATAACTGCGCCTCTCATTAGAATGAATGAATGAATCAATAAATAAATAAATAAATGCCGGTAACATTAAACACATGCTCACTGGTCCCATGAGAATCAATTAAAGACAGACATTTTCATGAATTTATAAAACCCTCCCAGAGGCCTAGACAGGGTTTAAAAAAAGTCGACGTGCCCGGGCTAAAGAGGACATTTGGTCACCCTAGATTAGCCCAAAAATCAAAACAAAGCACAGACATGCTAACATTCAGGATATGTGTGCCCTGTTTGGCCACAAACAAAGAAGTGCATTTTAAAAAAATGCAGTTCAGTCTCGCTCATACTCACAGTGATACGGTTTGGAACAGTAAACCTCGATCTGATATGGGAAAAGTGTCAGTTATGTTCATAGTATGATAATCATAGCAGCATGACAGAGCGCAACCTGCCAATACGGACTCTTTTTCATTGCATTGTACCATCGCGGTTAACCACAGCTGTATTTGGTTCCACTGAGTGCCTTGGTTAGAGAGAGGTGCTTCCAAATAACGACAACGGTGGATTTTATTTTGTTTTTTTAATATTTGAAGTGTGTTTTTTGAAGCCACACAGGGTGACCTCCACATCATGCCACCGGCTGCCATGAGCAATTACTTTCCTAATTTATGATTGACACACCACAAATGCATCATATTTAGACCATAATTAATGGCCCATGCTTATGCTGTAGTTTAGATACACAGCTGGTGTTTATGTGTGCTGTTTGGGCGGACATGGTGTGTGTATATGTCACCGATACGTGTATTTCAATGACATCAAGCCCGCAGTGACAACGTACAGTATATCTGATCGGCGTGTTTACCTCCGAGTCTGTTATCCTGCGTTGTAGTTTTAACTCGGTTGATTCAGAAGACAACTGGCTCTACTAGTGGACTAACGGCACGGCATGTAACGTTAGCACTTGAAGTCAGCAGTTCCAAATCCAGCTTGAAAGCTTTATTTGTTCAATTCTTATTTTAATCACACTCATATTGCTTCGAGCAACTCTTCACACTTGCAGTTAAGTACAAAAAAAAAGAAATCTGCAGCATTTAAATTGTCCCTTTGGTTTAGCTCTGCTTAATTGACATGTCTTCTTAAATTACTACAATAAAATGAAAGACTGGGCATATTACTTTCGGCTCTCGGAGTTGGTGTAATGACAGCAGACAGAAAACATACTGCTGCGGCAAAGCGAAGACGATCGATTACAATAAAGCAGAAAGCCATACCATACTTTGAAAACTCAGAAGGCTTAGAATCAATTAACTCGTTTGCTGCTACTTTGGGTAATTTCGATGATAAGCTTGGGAAAGACTACAGTTTGAAATGAATTAACTACATTGAGAAAATGGATTGACATTAAGTTCCTGCTGAATTTAAACAAAATAAAGTGGATCTTCTTGGGTCTCATACATAAAAAAAGGTTAAAATCATGGAAAATTCAATTGAAATAAAAGTGTATAGTACTTTGTTGGAAGCCGCATGATATAAGACGAAATATATAAAACCTGGCCATTTTAAGGTATTTAAAAAAACCTCCAAGAATTATTAATCAATCAAATAGAATAGAACCAGTGTTAAGGAATTCATCTTACCTTATTTTTAAAACTTCTTTTTGATGACTTAGCCGAATTAAACAGCAAAATGAACAAAATACACAACTGACTTTACCAGAATACAACAAAAGCGCTTGAAAAAAGAGAGTTGTTCGGGATGAGAAGTAACTCAAACAAGAGCAGATATACTGTAAAGCGGTGATGTGTCTGTATGTGTTTTGTGGAATATTACGTGAACAAACTGAAAATCTTTGTGGATTCAAGTTACCGGTAATCAAATAAACACTACTACTACTACTACTACTACTACTACGACTACTACGACTACTACTGCTACTAAGCTATTAAGACGATGCCCTTATTACATAGCTGCCACTTGAACGACAGTGAACTCCCGGGAGGAAAGGAGTGCGAGATGCAACCTTTAGGGTTATGCAGTCCTGTGTGATAGGAAGAGCAATTAGAGAAGTGGCTTGAGCCGTTGTGTCAACACCCAGCCTGTCAGGAATTGGGTGCCCAGGTGTTGAGTTGACTTGACTGTCCATCCAGACGCCAACTCTTGTTTTTTTTTTTTTTTTTAAAGCATGGGGTCAAGACCCACTTGCCACTCACACTAAAGAATGAGGCTAGTGCAAAAAAAAAAAGAGAAAATCAGCAATTCTTGAGCGACATACTACAATCACCAGAAGAGCATACATAGGAACTAATATAATATACCAAGTGGGGTGCCTGGGGCCAAAAACTTTGAGAACCCCTGCAATAAAGTTTTCCATGTAAGTTGACATTTTAAGTAGTTTATTGACAACAATTCCAGCTGACAAAGCACCACGAGCACTTTTCAAAGTACAACCCAGATTGAGAGGAATTACCCCTTGTGTGCACAAATGAGCATGTGTGCGCTTCCATAACAAGTCCCCCCCCCCAAAAAACAGCTTGTGTGTGTGTGTGTGTGTGTGTGTGTGTGTGTGTGTGTGTGTGTGTGTGCGCGCGC
>NW_017805983.1:2297362-2302225 GCF_001891065.2 Hippocampus comes | reverse complement strand
GGGTGGGGGGGGGGCGGGGGGGGCGCGCTCGTGTGTGTGTGTGTGTGTGTGTGTGTGTGTGTGTGCGCAAATGAAAGGTTTGATGGAATCTATACCTCCAGGCTACAACGTAGGAGCTCTACCAGTTGGAACAGTCCTGCATCCTCAGTATGTAGGCCGTGAGTGTGCGTGCGTATACAGTACACACACAATCACACGCACACAAGCATGTGCAAGCACATCCTGAGTCCTTTTGGGACTTTCATAAGTTATTGGCTGCTGTGGTAACTGAAGGCTCTGAAGTCTGAAAATTGACATATCAAGCAGGCAGGCAGCTGATGCACAGATTCCACTGATGTGATTCTAACGATAATGGATTCAACACAGTACAGGTGAAAACGAGAATGGGAACATTACACAGACCTAAATCGAGCCTGGCCAACGCACCGTTTGTTAAGTGAATGCCATGGTGTGTCTATCCACTCATCTGCCAATCAATTTTTGACTGTCTTTCAACTTTCTAAAATATATCTCTAAAGAACAAGCATGTAGTTTTGATTTAATAAAAATAAAACCTGCACACACTACGATGGGAATCTCAAAGGCAGAATCAGGAAAACGTATAGCAAAGGAGAACTATAAAGAGGAGCACGCTTAACTTATTTCTGGATGTCTCATTCAAATGGGAGGAATTGTATTAATTAGTATCAGTCTTTGACTACTTCTAGCATGTGTTCCCAAGGTGGATGCCATACAAAAGACATGTTATTCTACCCTTGATAAATTTGGAAACCTTCAGTGTGCTCAGTGATAAATCGAAGAATTATGCAACTGTAAACGGAATTCATCTGTCGTGAAAATACAAAGTCTACACTTCCCTGTTCAAATGCGAAGATTTTGTGATAAATCATTTCAAACCTTTTTCACTATTACACTGTACGCTGTTAGAGTGAACTCTAACATGTACAACACAAAAAAAAAAAATCTTTGAGAGGGGAAGTTAAAAAATATTAAAAAAAAAAAATGAAGTTAATGTGGTTGCACAAGTGTAGACACCCTCTTATAATTAGGGATGTGGCCATGTTCAGAATTAACCAATCACATTAACGCTTATGTTATGTCAGCACACACTTCCATTTATGTAATTAACCCCAAATTAAGTTGAAATGTTGTAGCAGCTTTTTTCTTGACATTTTTTGCTTTCTAGCAGGAGCCTGAAGGTTTTGTGCGATCATGGATTTCAATTTGGAACTGTTCATTATTTGGGGGATGATGAGTGTTGTGTTGGCGTTAAACGGGCATTTTGGAATTATGGCCCAAAACCTCAACCTTAGCTCAGTTGCTGATTTCCAGATTTCCAGGTCTCCTTGAAAAGATGTCTTCTCTCCCCACCTCTGTCCATCCAAATTGAATTGCACACGTTATAGGTCAAATCAGCTGTGAAATGATTTATCTTGATTTTTTTTGGGGTGGGGGGGATATGGGTTTTGTCATCAATTGGTATTTTAAGAAGGGGTGTGTAAACTTTTTATATCATGCATGCTGAGAACATACATTGTCTCTAATGTTGGTATTTAATTCAATAGAACAAAAGGACCGAACGATTCGACATTTCACTCACTGATCTGCGACACCTTCACCGTCACAGGGCTGGACGTCTTCTCAGCTGCCATGTGCCACCGCCCTCCACCTCCCGAGCTCTTTCCTCCTTTCTCAATGAAGGCCCGCACGCGGCAGGCATAAGTTCCTCCGTCCTCCGTGCTCACCTGCCTCATTACTAGCCTGTACTCGTCAGCCCCGGTCCTCTCTATATTCGCCTCGCCATGATTTCCTTGCGCTGAGCTGGCTGACATATTGGAGATCACCACCCCGTTGCGCTCCATAGTGATGACATCTCGGCCGTTGGCTAGCCAGGAGACTTCCAGGGACAGGGAGGGCAGGTTGTTGGCGGCGACGGAGCAAATCAGTGTCAGTTTGTCACCAGGGGTGAGGTGCAGGTTCATCGAGGGTGGAGAAGAAGACGAAGAAGCCTTCACACTGAGGGACTGACCTTGAAAAGATAAGAGCAGATGGCAGCAATCAGAAAAAAAAAAAAAAAAAACCTAACCTTGCAGCTTTCATGCTGACTGTTTATACTTGGGGGCCTTTTAAACTTTATTGGTGAATAATATAGATGTGACTGCACACAAACTCTCAGAAAACACGTTTTTTATTACAGAGAGCAAGGGCAACAAAAATGAGGAATTGCAATTTGTTCGGCGTGTAAAATTAACAATGACAGAGAACCATCAAGGGAAAACGTGAAAACTATAAACCATTTCAAATCAGCCGCAACAAACCGCATTCAACCTGAATGGTAATATTGTCATTTGATGAAAATGTGACTCTCTAACTGTAACATACAGATAAAACAAATTGATTTCAGTGCCGTGATAAATTAAGAAATATAGATTGACTTGAACCTTTTGTGCTTTTAAAGTAAAATATCAATTAAATGACATGCAAGATTTAAATTTATTCTGAGAAAAAAAACAACAACAAAAAAAAAAAACACATGGAGAATGACATTTTATACAAAATTTAATAATTTAATATTGTGTTGGTCATTCAAATCATTCATGCCATGTTGTCGACAAAAATAGGATGAACTCAAATTGAGCTGCCTTATTCAAGAGGTTCTAGGTTTGAATCTCAGCCCAAGACTTTCCCTGTTGAAATGGCATGTTCTTCCTGTGCTTGCGCAGGTTTTTGGGGATTATTTTCTCAATTCCTACCGCCCTAATACAATAACAAAGTAAACATGCCGCCTAGGCGTTGCAAGCAGTATAATTATGATGCCAGAGTAAGCTGCCCTGACATCCATTGTGCAAGATAGAAGCTATTATATTTTATTGAAGTATGCCGGTGTAAAATGATCAACGCACAATAGCATTTACTGCAAATACCGGTCTCTCACTATTCATGCAACGAAGATCAATTAAGATTGAAAACCTTCAAAGACAAAGTGCCTCCAAACAGGAACGGCATTTCGGCATTTTTTTCCAATGCCAAGTCGGAACTTTGCGCTGCTTTTTCAAAAGACAGTCGGCTTAATTAAAAACTGTTGCGGCTATCTTCAAACCGACCACTTGGACAGAGTCTCCAATAGCAACCTAGAGTGCAGCATGCTGGGAAAAGTCTCTGTATGGCGTCTGAAGCCTGACAAAGCCCACTCTGTTTAACTTTTCTCATCTTCTTTGCTCAACTTGCTCAGTCAACAAGAAACACGATGGACCGCAGACATGTGTGATGTGTGAATGTGTGCATGTGTGTACCTGGGTGCGTAATTATACTCGAGATTCATTATAAATCAGTCAGAGGGTTTCCCAGTACTTAAGAGCATACGGTGACCCAGAAAGATATAAGATATGGTGGCTACAGTAACGACAATGAATGAGTGAGTATGTGTGTGCGTGTTGAGGCCTCCCTTAAACACAATAACATTCCAGCAGTGAAGTTCACCCACCAGGATGCCGTTCCAATGTAGACAGCCACACAGCAAAGGGCCACGTGTCTAATGTCCACCCCACCTTCACTCAATCCACCTAATCGTTTTCTAGATGACTTATACTCATCCAGGCTGCAGGTGAAGAACCCAGTACAGTTGACGTTGGTCTTTAATTAACCTTAGAAGCATTTTTGTGGATGTGGGAGGAAGCCGGAGCACCAAAAAAATCCACGGAAGCATGGGAGAAGATGCAAACTCCACTAAGAAAGAGATTTGAAGCCACGGTGAGGCAGACAGGAGACCACGACCCACAGTGCTGCCCCTCCTTTCGCTCCCTTCATCCTTCACCAGAAAACCTCTTAGTTTCGTTTATCAGCACGGTTAAAATAATTTATCATCAATATCAACTTTGAGACCTTTTCTAGATGAAAAAAAAAACTCCAGCAGGAGAGAAGAAGGCTAAAATCATCATCCAAGGTGATAGCCTGTTTTCTCAGTCACTCGACTTCGGTCAAATGACATGTAATGGCTTTTGCCACCTAAAAGTACGTGTGATATGTTGTTGTGGTGAAAAGGTCTAGAGCGGCCTACGATGTGCAGCTCTGTTCTAAAAGCAGCATTTTGGTTGCAAAGGACTGTGTGCCCACAACACCATAAGTTTGAAGCATGGCCTCACAACCTGCTCCTGTATTTTCAAGGCCGTGCAGCCAAGCATTTCTCACAAGACTAAATCGAGCACCAAGCCAATGTTACCCACTGGCTTTTATTCTTATTTTTAGTTTCTCCTCTGTGTTTTAAGAATAAGAGTGCTTCTTACCTGTTGGAGTAACAGCAACAGTTCCCATTTCCTTTGTGCTCCCCACAATTTGAATCCATTTGCCCCCATTTTCATGTGTCCACTCTGTTCCATTGCACTCGTAAATCCCTTCATCAAGCGTTGTCACTCTGGAAATGACGAGCTCAAACAATCCATTCCTCCCGGGCACCAAACGGATGGCTCCATCAGCGTAACGGCGTGCGTACTTGGCCCCTGTGACCACATCGCCCTGAGGCCCAAAAGTCAAAATCTCTTCGGATGTTCCTCCCTTCTTCAGCAACCAGGTGACGGACAAGTAGGTGGGCTGGGTGAGTTCCCGTGTGACGTTACAAGAGAGCGTGACATCACTACCCTCAGGGACAACAGAGGGCGGAGTCTGGGGGGTCACCTTGAGTGTTTTGGGGATAACTGGAAAAGAAGGAGGAAAAAAAAAGGATGAAGCACAAGGATAATGCTTAATTTCATACAAGGACCGAGGAAACGCGCTTTTGCTGAATATGACAGCCTGAGATGAGTTTCTTAACTGGACAAGTTTCAGGTTTCATAAATGCCCTAAAGTAGTAAATGATAAGCTTTACGA
>NW_017805983.1:2290303-2297332 GCF_001891065.2 Hippocampus comes | reverse complement strand
TTGCCCTCCCATGGTGGTCCCTCAAAGAGGCGACATCTGTATATATATATATATATATATATATATATACATACATATATACATACACATATATACATATATATAAACATATATATATATATACATATATACATATATATAAACATATGTATATATATATATATATTTATATAAGCTTGCTGGAGATCCCTTTTTTAGTGGTTGAGTGTGACATGCTTGATTGGTTTTTTTGCTTCTCATGGAAGAGAACCTGCTAAATCTGAATATAAAAGGTGAATTCAGCTTGAAATTACTCATTCCTGTTCAAAATGGTCAACTATTGAGAGTGCACTGACGTTGAAAGCGCTCCATTAAAGAACTTCATGATGATGGATGGTCCCTTCATGAAAGGTGGTCTGAATTTGTTTTTCTTTAAGCACCGTCTATGAAACCTTGCTAAAATTCAGAAAGTGCTGAAAAAAACAAAACCCAAAAACTTCCTTTTACAGTAAAAGCGTTTGAGCATTCAATCAGAAATTCGGGGCTCTCATTAGCATGTGGCTTTACTCATTGTTGTGATGGCGTTCAAATCTGTTCATGTCTCCTTTTTTTGTGATGAAATAAAATATCTGATAAAAGGGAGTACACAAAACCAAATGAAGATAAGTTCAGTCTTTGCCTGGGATGCTTTCTGTGCCCTACTTTTAATTTCAAGATGAGCCTAACTCACTGCGAACATTTGAGAATGAATGAGCCTCAGGGAAATGCGTGTTTGGGGTAAAATTGGCTTGCTGTCACTTAATACCAACCATCCATCCATCCATCCATCCATCCCTCGCTCCATTTATATTTTACTGCTTATCTTGTTCAGCACCGGTGAACGGGTTAATCACAGAACACACAGCCATGCCAAACATGTTCCGTTCAAGCTTAAAGTTTGGCATGATTCATGTAGCACAGCGTGATGTCTGACAAGTTAGAGCAAGAACTGAAAGATCACATGACGAGTGGATGAAACACACCCAGGGGAGTGTTGCTTAAGTCTAATGGCATCCGAGGCTTCTTTTATTGGGTTATGGTGAGTATTTGTCAATATTTTGTCAAACCCAATGATTTATTTTATTTAAACTACAGGTTGCTATCAAATTTTTAAGCTAATTAGTTAATATGACTCATTTTAACTCCCCACTTTTGACTACCGGTAATTGTTATTTGCAAGTAACTGTGGTAAATGTAAAAAAAAACAAAAAAAAAAAACCGGCAGATGTCTGGGAAAGAAGCATGATATAGAAAACAAGCCCAAGATAAATTAATTACTCCAATTTGTGACCTATATAACCTTTATTTACTATTAAATTGAAAAAAAAAAACATTTGAGAGGGGGAGTAAAAAATAAATAAATAAACATCCGAAATAATGTGGTTGCATAAGTGCGCATACCTGAACACAACCTCATCCCAGTCATCAAGAGGGTGTGCACACTTGTGCACTGACATTATTTCAGTTTCTGTTGTTTTTTTTTTAATCTTTCACTCTCAAAAAGATGTGTTTTTCCAATTGAGTTTTACAGGTTATATATATCACATAAAACATTAGACAAAGTTTTAAAATAATTTATCTTGGTCTCATTTTTTTACAGCACAAAACTCAGGCATTTCAACATGGGTATGAAGACATTTTAGAACCGCAGCATATAAATCCACGGCATAAATACCTGTGCTTGGGACCTGACACATTTTAAGAAGAAAGAGGTGACCTCCATCAGATATGTGCCTTTCATTGCTAAAAAAAAAATAATAAGGATTTAGTGGTGCCACAATTGCAGTCCAGGGCAACTTGTGGTCAGGGTGGCTGTGATGTGAGTGCTGATGGCAGATAGCTAAGGCAGAAAAAAAATAACCCGCGTTTTGCACTATCAATTAAAATTAGCCTGAACCGAGTTTTCAAACCCACAGCGACCTCCACTTCACTTGTTTCTTACATAACCAAACACCCTCATCGGGGAAATGGATGCCGCCTGTGTGTGTGTGTGTGTGTGTGTGTGTGTGTGTCTGTGTGTGTGTGTGTGTGTGTGTGTGTGCGTGTGTGTGTGTGTGTGCGTGCGCGCACGCTCTGCTCAAGTCTCGACTGGTACACACCCTGCAGCCTCAAATCCGACTCATCATCTCAGCTAACAACCAAGCGCCTCCCTCACACACAAACAACATGAATATTCCTCGCCTTGTGCACTGCAAAGTGCACGCACGCACACAGGCACGCAGTCACGATCCACATAACAGTTCTGCCAAGTTAATTCAGGTCTAAATTTAACAAGGTGCCAGGGGAGCTGAGCTTGGGAGCAGCTGAACATGATTGTGCATTATGGTGCTAAATAACTTGTTCTCAGGCATCACCGATCACTTTTTGTGTCGAATATGGTTTCGAAATGCCAAACATGCCTTTTCTTTCCGTAGGATAGCAGTATTTTTACAGCCCCAGAAAAAAAAATCTATATATATTCAGGCTATTTACTTACTGGGTAACTACAGGCCAGAACGCCAATTAAATTCAAAGGAAAATGCTGAATCCACGATTTTCAAAATCTTTTGTCATAAAATAGGCCGAATTATGCAGGACCCGAGCTGTGCTCTGGTTGCATGAGTGGTGCATCAATCCCCCGAAAAAAGAAAAAAAGACAATTTGAACGAGATATTTAAGAATCATTTCTCCAATTTTATCGGCATCCAGGCAAAAGAGAGGTCAGGGCCTCAACATCGCTCGCAGGACTGAAAGGACTTATAACGCTCCAAAATCAACCCCAACTTCCATTTTTTTCCACCTGCCTGTAGGCAAAGGAAGATTCACAGGCCTGCTCATTTTGGTGAGTAATCAGTCCAAGGTCAAGTTATAAGGAGTGAAGCTACTTTACAAATACAGTACTGTAAATGTCGGAAAGAGTCTCACTCCATGCATGTTATTGTCTAGAACAGGGAGGAGGTGCATGCTGCTCACGGCCTCACTCTGAGTGGCCCCTTGATTAATTGGAAAAGAAAAACTTTTAAAAAATGTTTTTTTAAAATTCATCCACATCCAATTTATCCAAAATCGCTAAGAAATATTCAACACTGTATAATCCCATGAAAAATGTAAGGAAATTGCGGGGTGCAGATATCCCATTCAAATATTAACATCATAAAAAAAAAAAAAAAAAAAGAGACTGAAGAAAAAAACTAAAACAAAAAAAAAAATCTCAGAATATGCAAATTTGCAGGTGCTGAACTTTGACTATGTGGGGGACTGTAGTTTTAATTCGTAACATCATCAATTACTACTAGATGGCAGACATGTCTTACTTGCACTTACAATGGGTCTTTTAGTGCCCTATACTACAATGTGAGTAGGCCGAATATTTTTCTGGGATTTTGAATGATATGCAAGACAAACATACAGTAGTACCTCAATATTACTGAAATTTTGAGTGAGTCGATTATATAAGAGCCATTTGCACTGGGGAAAAAAATACAGTATCGGGTAGGGGTGTAACAAAAATACTAAACAAAACATTTTGAACCAGAAAATCGTTTTGGGGGTTTAATAAATGTGCATGCATCAAATACAACTGAATCTAATTGTTTGACTTTGAAATATATCGAGATACGCATAGAATTGTCTTTTACTGCAGAGATATATCTTCGAAGGGAACAGTGCATTTACATTACTAATACGTTCATTCAAATGTATGTAAAATGACAACAAAAAAAGTCATTGCATCATACTCTCTCGAACTGAGCCATAGCATAGCAAATGGAAGTCTAATCCGGCTGAGTCGAACCAAATCGAATGGTTCCACTTTCAAATCCGACCGCCCTTGAATCGTTTCGCATCCCACGAATCGAAACTCGTATAGGATGGTCTTTCGTGGAGGGACGCAGACTGAAAGTATGTGGTTATTTTGTTGTTTGCTTCAAACCTTTTCTTGTTTGGTTAGTCATCTAGTGGCTCTTTAATGCATGCATTGAAAAAAATTATTGTCAATAATGAAATCTATTAAGAACCCATATTTTGCAGGTACGCACGTATTGTCCACATTTAAAACAATCCTGCGTGTCCCTCAAAGTAAAACTAATGAGTAAGTGTGGCCTCCTCCAGCATTTAAGTTGCTCATCCCTGTTGTGGACGAATAGATGTTGGTGTAAGTGAGCGTACGTGTACATCTTATCTGATGCAATTCATAGAGATCCTCTGTCAGTCTTTGCCAAGAGCTCCTGCTTGACATGTGTGAAGCACATCCATGTGAGAGTCAAAATACAAGCCAGTGACTTTTCAAAAGAAGCGTTTGTGGCTGCTCGTGTGGTAGGGTTTAAACATGTTCAGTAGAGCATTGTTAAGTCATGGCACTGGCTGTTAAATGAACCGCAGGCAGATCAACTCATTTTAAAAAGTAAAACTTGCTGGCCTGGTCAAACGCTTTTCGAATGGCAGCATTCACGCATGCACACACACACACACACACACACACACACGCATGCACGCGCCCACGCACACACACGCACACACACGCACACACACGCACACATGCTCCTCCCCCATACCAATGAGCTGGACCTGAGCCTCATAATTGCCACTGATGACGGAGTCAGTGCTGGGTGTTTGGCACCAGTAGAAGCCGGCGTCTTGTGACTTGGCCTCCCCGATCTTCAGTTCCACCACGTTGTCTTGGAGACGCATCACTGCGATGTCACCGGAGGCCACGCGCTTGCTGAGCGACGGGTGGGAATAGCTGGCGTCAAAGGTAGAGATGATTTTCATACGCTGTCCGTTGGCCTCCCTGGACATCATCCATTCAAAGTCCTGGAGACCAGCGGATGAGACGCTCAGTTCAAGACAGGAAAAAAAATGAATAAAATAATTAACCAGAGACAAAGTCAAAATGTACTCACCTGTTCGCGAGGCCCCATGTAGTCATTGACATCACATCTGATGGAGACCGGTTGACTCTCCACACGAATCAAGGGGCCGGGAGATACCGTTACCACCCGGGCCAAGCAGCCTCCTGGAGTGGAAAGCAAAAGAGCAATCACTACCACATTTTTATTTTTTTCAGGCATTGGTTTTGAGAATCGTTTATGTGGGTTTACCAATAAGAGAGATGACTATCACAATTCATGTTTAAACTAGCACAAAGCTGAATTTTTCACCACAAAAAAATCTAGGCAAAATACAAAATTCCTAAAATCTGACCTGCTCTTGACCAATTTTTCAGGTAAGTCACACACACAACACAAACAAAACGTGAATGTCCACCAGGATGTACAGTCCTGGAATATTTTGTAACTTTTAAAGTCTTAATGAAAAAAAGTTTAAAAATCCTCAATCATCAGAATGAAATGAAACAAATCAGAGGACCATTGCACCACTTCCACGGCCCTAATTACAAACCAAACTAATTCAGATTTAGATTCAGAAAATCTGAAGAGATTATGACAGATACGGACTCAATTTTTTTGTGCAATAAAAAATATTCTCAAAATGAGCATTAAAAGCGAGAGACGAGATGAAATGAGAGTGGGTATAAAAAGCTACTAAATGTATCAGCACAGCCTTTTGTACATTACAAATTTGAAAAGATGCAAATTTTTTTGTAGATATTTTTGTAGAAATTGAAAATTTCATTTTCAATTTCTGAAAACTTTTTTTTTTTTTTCTGGGACTGGGTTGCATCTTCATGCTGTGCTTGTGTCGGTTCTCTCCAGACGCTCTGACTTGGTCCCACAGTCTAAAAACATGCATGACATTGTGATGTGATGATGTGTTTCATGATACTAATTTTACCAAAACATAACGGGAACATCCTTGGAGGATCCTTGAAACAAAGGCATGTTCGTATACAACCAAGAATTATGGACATAACTGGCATTCATTCAGTACAAGCACGCACTAGATGCACACTGGTCTCCACCTCACAACACACCACACCACACACCCATTATACAATCAGCTGACAAAGTGGACACGCATCAACATGCACAGAAGAGGAGCAGGAACAGGAGAAAAGGGAACCGAGTTACAGCTGAAGAGAATTCATGTGAATGATTGCGTCAGCAGATTACAGTGATTGCCCAGGAAGCAGAAAGGAAGAGATTTACGTAGATGAGAGACACTTTTCAATCCATCATTTCTCCTTTCATTAGCGATGGCTAATGTCATTAGATGGGCTTACGTGCAGATTTTTTTTTTCTGTCATTCCCACTGAAATTGTATCGATTGAAGATCTCTGGTCAACTGTGTACATGTGATGTGATCGATTCCGATCTGCGGGTAATATGTGCCACCACATTAATCAGAACAGCTGTTTTACAGCCATGTGGCATGTGCACATCACGCAGTTAATCAAGGTGAGTTCAGTTGCTTATTTAACATGGTAGTTGCGATTGTTTTTACACTTTTATTAAAGCAACCGATGAATAAAAACAGGTAAAAAGTAATTTAAAACAAGTTCACCCATCACACACAAGCTCTAGGACAGGGGTGTCAAAGTCAAATGGACGGAGGGCCAGATAAAAAATTTTGCTGCAAGCCGAGGGCCGGACTGATCGAATGTTCATTGAAAATTTTAAAAATGACCACATATTGTTTATTGAACCAAATTTAATTGACTGAAAACCTAACAAATACATTCCAATATGGTCAGATAAATAAAGCAACATTTTTTATGGCTATGTCAGTAAACTTTAATTTTCAACAGGCACAAAAAAATTTCCTTTGTATAAAAATACCCATAACATGAATGAAAGAAGCCGATATTATTCAAGGCACTATCAATAGTCCATATTTTCTCTTTTAGCAAAAGTAGGCTAAATTTACTTAAAAGAAAAACAAATAATAGTGCAGTAATATTCGATCATTTACTCGAATAAAATATTATACTTTAATTTTTAAACTTGAACTGAGTAAAAACTCTTAATATGTGATTGCACAGTATATTATAAGTAATATTCACTTCTTTGAGGCTGAGGCTGATACTCGGTGGTGTCTTAACTTTTCTACAAGTTCATCAATATTTGGGGTCAG
>NW_017805983.1:2288419-2289984 GCF_001891065.2 Hippocampus comes | reverse complement strand
CAGGTTTTCCAGCTACGTCCATGAACATGTTCTTCGACTCTCACCTTGTTTGAAACCCGCGGTTCTCAGTGTCCACCTTCCGTTTTGCCATTTTTGATGGGTATCTGAAAGCTAATGTCACTGTTATGGGAACGACTGCGAGACGAATAAATATTTAAATAAAGCGGCCGACTGCTTGGCGCGTCACCGTTGCATTGTGGGAAATGTAGTTTTGGTGCGTGTAAAAGATCTGCGGGCTCTCGGCTTGCTGCGGTCCGCGGGCCGGTTCTAATAATAAATCAATATCCTCCCAGGGGCCACTGAAAACATTCTCGCGGGCCGGATTTGGCCCGCGGGCCGGCACTTTGACATATGTGCTCTAGGAGGAAGCCGCCATTTTCAAGTGCATAAATGACAATGTGACGACATGTGCAGACTATTCCAATTTAACTGTTTACATGATGCTTGTTTGGATTGGCAAAAGGCATATACCATATTTTACGGACTATAAGTCGCTCCTGAGTATAAGTCGCAACAGACATAAAATGCATAATAAAGAAGGAAAAACAAGTCACACTGGAGTACAAGTCGCATTTTTGGGGGGAAATGTATTTGATAAAATCCAACACCAAGAACAGCCATGTCATCTTGAACGGCAATGGAAAATAAAAATAAAATAGAAAACAGGCCGAATAATATGCTAACGTTACATGACGTGGCGTAAAGAACAAACGGAGAACATGCCTAGTATGTTCACATAACATTAATAGTAATAATAGTTAATTTAGATAACTACATAAGCTAAAAGTTTATCAAACCATTAGGGTCACTCCAAATCACTGAATCCAACGAAGTCTTCATCCTCAGTGGCACTTTTAAACAACTCCGGAGGATGAAACTGCGGCGCTTCCTCTTCTACGTAGCTTACGTCAAAGTCATCGTCAATTGCAGTTCCAATTATTCAAGCCTTTCTGAATCCTGACAGGATGATCCAAACGTTCTTTCTGCTACTCGATTACCGTTTTCGGCTGCATATTTCACTACTTGCAGCTTGTAATCTGCAGAATATGATTTTCGTTTCGTGCCATTTTTGTTCAGCCCTTCTCAGTTGTTTTTATTCAGTACTGGTAATACAGTATTATTTTAAGTTATCGCCAATGTTGAAATCACCAACACAGGCCTAGAACACCCTCTTGCAGTTGAAATGATCCATCCATCCATCCATCCATCCATCCATCCATCTATCCATTTTCCGATCCATTTATCCTCACAAGGGTCGCGGGGGGTGCTGGAGCCTATCCCAGCTGTCTTCGGGCAGTAGGTGGGGGCAGTCATGTATTAACAGTAGCCCCCTTCACACGGCAACGTTTGGTCCGACGCAGCTCCGAAACAAATCCAGTCGAGCATTCACACGTGCACATTTGCTCCGGCGTAGCTCCACTAAACAGCTTATACCGGACCAAATTTGATCCACCTCAGGTAGGTGGTTTAAAAATTTGCTCCAGAGCAAATGCTCGTTTGCGACGCTATGCCGAAACAAATATGCACGTGTGAACGCAGCTGGATTAAATTTGCTCCAGAGCAAA
>NW_017805983.1:2251223-2287774 GCF_001891065.2 Hippocampus comes | reverse complement strand
AAAAATAAATAAAAGTCCGCGAGAGAGAAGCCCGACCCGACCCGAACCTGTTTTACTTCCGCATTCCTGTCGTTTTGGTCCGCAGCAGACACTGCACGTGTGACCGCAAGTGGAGCTGCTCCGGCGCTGCGTCGGAGCTGTCACGCTCAGCGGCTTTGCACGTGTGACCGCTCCACAAAATTTGCTCCAGTGTAAAATATATCGCAACAAAATATTTCGGTGTAGCGTCGGACCAAATGTGTGCCGTGTGAACAGGGCTAGTTTCACACAAGTCACTCCAGAGTATAAGTCGCACCCCTTGGCCAAACTATGAAAAAAACGTCGATTTAGCGTCCTAAAAATACGGTACCATCCCAGTGAATCAGATGGAACGTTTTCATTTTGTTTGGTCAATCGGTTTCATTCTAATGGAATCTAACTAAACACTCAGAAGAATAAACGATTTTGTGATCAAAATCACGATTCCAGACAACGCCATCGCTTTGTTTTTTTTTTCAGTGCTCCTAACTGACCCAGAATGTGTTGTATCAACTAGAATCTCACACATAAACTCACTGTCCGGTCAAGTGGCATGCTACACGTGACCGGTTATGCACACCAATCAGCTCCGAGCTGCTACGCACAAACTTGGTGGTATATTTAAGTACTAACACGTCCCGCACCTAGGCCGACCTTTCTAGCAGTCGTGGCTAAACATTCGACTACAGTCCAGAGCCTCTCCTCCGTGGCGGCAAATAAGCACAGTTATCATTTGAAGATGAACAAGGAATAGCCTAAGCATGCAAGAGAGAGCAAGAGAGAACAGAAGAAACCAATGCAAATCGCTAACCGAATGTTGTGTTGGCCAACAAAAGAAAAAGCGCTCTGCTGTACAGTGCACTTTTCACAGAAGTATGGCTGGAACTGCGTTTAAGCGGAAAGCAACCAGCTATGAACAGCAAGTGAGCAGGTCAATTAAGTGTCTCGTGAGAAAACAATAGTACAGCGAACGGCAACCCAGTAAGCACACACCACCAAACCCAAGAAATGAATCCGATACATTAGCCAGGATGAGGCGCTGAAAAGATCAAAAGTATCTCATTTAATATGTACATTAAATATTTACAATATCCGCTCTGTATTTTTGTTTGTTTGCATAATTTTGAAGACCACAGTATGAGTTATGCAAGCTACACAATGGTAGGTTTCAAAATAACATTATTTTTCAAAATTAATTTTATTTATAGGTTAGTGCTGTCACTATTGAATATTTTTACAAGTGATTATTCTATTCTATTAATTTTACACTCAGTTTATATCATGAAGGAATTCAATTTATAAGATGACAAAAATGTGAAAAACAATTTACATACGATTGCACATGTATGTACAATGAACATGTAAATTACTGCAATTTTTAAAAACATTTTTGGTTGAAAACTAAACTTTGCATACGATATACCATCCAATCCATCCATCCAACATCGGTTTAAAAAGGCCTCTTGAGTGTTCTGGCATTATTAAATAGATCTTAATGTTTTGATGCTATGATGTCATTTCCTGTTATATTTGGAAATGTTACTGCACATACAGAATATTGCCGTAAAGCTTGATTTGGCGGGAAAAAATAAATTGTGAATCCAATCGCACTATTTTTCAGAAAAACTTCAATCTTTTCCTGAAATCTTTCAGCACTAACGACAAGGCAAAGTGTGACCTGAAACACCTCCAGGCTCGAACTGACCTTGTGCACTCAGCTGAAGGGAGAGCGTTCCACAGAGGTTCAAAACGTGTCAGTTTAATAGCCTCACTCACACCTCCAAACCAGCCGCATAGTTTCAACCCATATTCTACAAACTGCCGGGGATTTTTGTTCTATTTCTGGGCAAGGTATCTGACCCAGGTTGCCTGAGGTAACCGGCAGTCAAAGGTCGTACCAGTGTTTATAGGACAACAGCTGCAGTTGTTCTCTCAGCTAATCTGTCATCGTCTGCTCAAGACTTGTACAGTGGGTCTTTCTGTGGTATCGTCTTGAACGAAAATGTACATTAATTAAAGAGGCAGGTGGTAATGACTTATATTTACTTTTACAAGTGTGTATATTATTGTTAAGAAACACTACTTTTACTAAATTGAGCTACATTGCACTCCCTTTTCTGTTTTGATCTGCAGGTATATTACAAATATTGTTTTGGCGGTCTGCCTTGGTTCGTCAGAGATTTGCGTCACATGACTGAGTTTCTCCAATTTAACATGACCGTTAATGATGTTTGACTCAATTTCACCAATTGAAACAGGTCCAGGCAGTCACAAGACCACACGGTCATCGTGCAGCATCACATGGAACACTGAAAGTTTTAAACGTGACTTCTTAATGTAAAGCATGTCAGAAACCTATCTTTACATTTCAGATGGGCTTCAGCCCGCCCGTGAACCAAGTGAGGATAACAAAGAAAAACATGTGTGGCGCTGCCATTTGTGTCTGCCTGAAACTCAGCATTTCAGCCTACAAGAACTCACTCCACTAATAACGTGAGAAACATGAAAGAAGCTGACTCGGTCTGTGTTTGCAAAATGTATTGCTCTGTGGAATAAAACCAACAGCACATGAATGCAAATTGCAGTTCGTCCCACCCAGTCTGTTCCTTGCTGTAGAAATGGTTGTGCACGTTCAAAACGAGCAGAGAGAAGAGAAAAAGTAATCCACAATGGATGCATGCAGAGCATATGCAATTTCTTTTTAAGTAATCAAACACATGTCAGAATATAGAAAATTGATGGATTGATAGATGGATGTCCTACAGAATTATTATGAAAGAGGACTTTGACCATTTAATTTGGACTGACACGTATGCCTTGTAAAACCAACGTTTTGTCAGTTATAGAAATGCAATAAATGAAGGATATAACATGAATGCTGAGTTGACTATTACTCATTTCCATGACCCAACATATTTTAAAAAATCAACAAAAATACCCCCATCCAAAAATCAACAAAGTTCTGTTCAAAAGGCGAAATGAAAAGAGCTCTTCTTCCCTCCCGTTCCAAATGCAAATACAAATGCATCTTGCATCACTTCAAACCTTTGCATTTTTGCTCAACACTTTGAAGCAAAGGGCCATTCATATTTAACTGCATTTGCATGAAATCTGGTCGTTTTAGTCACGATTATGCGCACATTATTGAAATTTCCTACTTAAAACCAACTTTTAGTTTTAAATCTTGTTCACCTCAATGGAAAGTTTCCAACTTTGAAAATGCCTGTCATTTCGCAACCCTACTTTGGATTGTCTTTCAAAAATATTTGACGAAGAGTTATTGCACTCGTAGGTCATCACTGTTTACATTTGGGGAGTGGCACTGAAAGGTTCTCGCTTTCACGTTCTCTCCACAGCAATGAAACGTGATTCTCACGATCTTTCCAGTTTGAATTGGGATGACAACCATCAACTTTATTCCCTCTCAAAATGAGTAGCAAAAGAGCAGAAATGTAATGAAGCGAGAGCGGCACTCAGCTGCTGGCATGAGTGCAGCCTTTGCTTCATTATACTAGCCAAGAATTAAAGTGTTTTGTTTTGTTTTGTTTTTTTGGAAAGAACTGAGCTTTCTGTCTGAAACTCTCCAAAGTAAGAAACTATATGAAATAAACCATTGAATAAAAACATAATCCACTATCAAGAATTGTACATGTTATTATGCAGGAGTAGCACACAAGAGGGTGTTTTTTTTTTTTTGTTTTTTTTTTTGTTTTGTTTAAACTCGCCTTGTCATTATCCATGACCAAGCAAGTGCTCTCCCACCAAATTGGAACAAAGTAAACTGGGAATGCTATGAGGATTAACCTCACTAACCAGATTGAAAGGTGCAATTAAAAACTGTATATTCTGAGATAAAATAGTGGTACTTTCCACCCATCTATCTGTCTCAATATCTCAGTGAATAAGAATGGAATAGCTTTGGGGCTAAGTTTCTTCAGATGGAACAGGAGATTTAAACACGGCAGAAGGATTTATGAACAGTTGAAATAGCAGTGTGCTAGAGTTTAAAAAAAAAGCCTACTAGAACAGATGAAATGTATTTGGATTCAATCTGGGAAATTTTACAAAATGGCGTGTGTGTGTGTTGACTCCCATTTAGCATGAGTGGTGAATTCTAAATGCAGCTATATTGTACCAATAAGAAGGTGTGTACATATGTTCAACCGCATTAATTTCAGGTATTTCTTTTTACTTCTCTTCAAACGTCCCCCTCCCCCCAATAATGTTGGTCAGGTGAAAAGGACAAATTAATGGTGAAAATATATTTTAAATTATTTATTTTGGTTACTTTTTGTTTTGTTTTTTAATTACAATAACCTTAACCTGACATTTAAACTGGGGTGTTTAGACTTATTATATCCACTTTGTGCTCTAAACATAAAAGGAAACAAACAACAGGCATTTTGATGTAACCGGTTTGGCGGACATGCTCAGAGGGCGATCCAAAGGCACACAGTGTTTATATATTCTTACTGGCTTGGCTGTACACCTGTCTAACACATTAAAATATATTTTTAATCTATGGCTATATATGCTGTCCTCGTAAGTGGTGCATATAACTCCAATTTTTCCCTCCCTTCACTGGCTTCTTGTACAATTTAGAGTTCAAGATTAAGATTATTTTATTTGTTTTCATTTTTAATTGGTGCCTTACTTCTCTGAGCTCCTCCACCTCTACGCACCTTCCCAGTGCTTCAGGTCAGCGGTCCACACATGACTGGAGGTACTGAGGACTAAGCTGAAGCTCAGAAGGGGTTGAACCTTTTAGTTGCCTTTCCCACTCTTTGAAATGACCTCCCGCTAAACGTTAGGTAAACCTCGCTCTGTCCATTTTTAACATTCATTTTAAAACACATTTTTACCCTATGGCTTTTGACTCAGCATGAGATTTAGCACTGTATTTAAGGTGTTTATATGTAATTGATTTCTTGTTGCAACTGTTTTTATTATTGTACGTCTGAATTTTATTCCGCGTCCAGCACTTTGTATGCAGCGATGGCTGTTTTTTAAGTGCTCTATAAATAAAGTTGTGTTGAGTTGAACGTGTGCTCGGATGACTTTGCCAAGGAAGAACTTGATCCCACCAAACAACTTCCTGTAACATTGGAAATCATCTTAGAACAGGGGTGTCAAACTCATTTTAGTCGCGGGCCAATTTGGAGTTACATCTTCCCTCGGAGGGCCGTTATGACACTGAAACCTCAAAATTATTACTTGTACACAACAAATTAATAGATTACTAATTTTGAAAACAGTCAATTCTCATAGTTTGTTCAATTATTGTTCAAGTGAGTGTAAACAGGATAACAAAATTATTGCAACAATCTCAATGTGATTTATTACACATGACAATTTGACATTTCGGTACAGATTTTAGCAAGTTGACACACATGATTTGCTTTCGCGGGCCACATAAAATGACCTGGTGGGCAAGATTTGGCCCCTGGGCCTTGAGTTTGACACCTGTGTCTTAGAAGAAGCTGGTTTAGTTGCAAAATGAGGAAAATGTCATATTGTCTTGTATAGTCATATCCTGTACAGTACTGTAGGCATTATAAGTTAATATTTCCATGCATCCACTTGCTATCTTTGATTGTACGTTCGAGCGTTTGTTCGACTCAAATATTTGAAATGCCACTCATGGAGCCACAAGATAGTCATCGTTCTTTTCCACCTGTTTCGTGTAATTCTTCTCTGCAGGAATAGTGAGAATGGAAAGAAGTAAATATGAGCTATCAAGTGCTGATTTCTTTTTTGGAGAACACACTACATGCACCACAGTAGTGCTTGCAACATTTGAGCATCTGACCCAACACTGAATTCAGCCAACTCCTAACACACACACAGCTCTGATGACTAAACATATGGTAATGTCAGTATCAGAATCGTGTTTGGCCCTGTGGTGGAAATCTGTAATGACTAAGTGGTCACATGGCCCTTTAGTCCAAATTGAGGGCAAAAGTGACAACGACATGGTAGAAACATGCTGCTTCATAATGAAAACTAGTCCCAATTAGTGGTAAAGGGGAGCCAGAGAACTAAAACTGGCAAGTAAACTCAAGTGAAACTCTTAATAATTTATAATAAATGAAAATTAATCTACTCAGAGCTGTCATGGTGCCCATTTCTTTTTAGGGGTCAACATTTTAGTTATGCACTTTTACTGAACTTACATTAGAAGTATGTTGCACACACAGCACATTTGACAACAAAGTTGTACTTAACTTGACTTGACTTGAAGCTGGACTGAGCTTTTTCTGTTGCCAGTCGCTTTTTTTGGAATGACCTCTGACCATCACTCGTTTTAAAAAACATTTCTATTCTTTGGCTTTCAACTCATTGTTTTAGTGTTTTCTTGAATATTGTTTTTGTGCTCTGAATGTATTCATGTGTCATATTTTAATTTATGAGCAGCACTTTTTATGCAGCGGTGGTTGTTTTAAAAGTGCTCTATAAATGAGCATGAAAGCACTGGTACAGCGTATTGTTGTGCTGATGACAAAAAAATAAATAAATTAAACAATCAAACAAGTGAACTATTTCTTTCTATTTACAAACAAACCACCTGCTGTCAAGGCAACCAGAGCTTAATATACAACACTGCATTTAACAGCCTGTCGGACTGCTTAACATAGCGAGGAACCTGACAACTACTGTATAATCCAATTTTATTGCTCATGTTCTTTAATCTAATGTAAAATGTAGACTCACTTGCCTCTACTGAATACCAACTTTTAAGCGTGGACCGTCGCAAAAAAACACAACAGCAAATAGCTATAGTTTTAACAGATTGGGGGAAAAGTGGCTGCTGTAATGGAATTTGAGATCCTTGGGTGAAGTAGGTATAACCGAAACCATTAGCGTGTGGTATCGTCTTAAATACTTGCTACGTAAATATTTAAAATGAATTTCTCTCGTAGCAAATAGGAAGTGCATTTTAAAAATGGACATTCGTGAACTCGAATTGGCATCACGCGCGACGCGTATCTCGAGTTAGTTTGCTCTCAACCGTCAAGTAAGGAGACGTCTTACCGAACATAAACGTAGCCCAGAGAAGCGCCAGGACGTAGTTCTTCATCGTTTTTCTCTCCATTACTCCAATATATCCTTTATCCCCCCACCCCACTTCTTTCTTTGTCCGGCGTGGGGGGTAAAATTGTCTCCGTGCTGCCGCGGGTGTCGGTCGGACCCTTGAAGAAACTCTGCCAGGCACTTTCAGCACCGCTCGCCGGGCGGAGCCACAGCACAAATGGGATGCCCACCACGATTCCAACCTAGCCGATAAATCGATAAATCCGCACACCTTTGGGACCTACATGGGCCTGTACGTGGTTGGAACACGGGACAGATTGCAATCTGGATACGGGATGTGAGTCACACGAAGGCAGGTACAAGACGGGAGAGCGTGGCCGGAAGTTAGGTGGGTTGAAGGAGAAGTAGGGAAGTAGGGGGTGAGAGAGAGAGAGAGAGAGAGAGAGAGAGAGAGAGAGAGAGAGAGAGAGAGAGAGAGAGAGAGAGAGAGAGGGAAAAGGAGAACTCACGCTGGTTTTATGCTGCATGACGTATTAGTTTAATTAGTTTTTATGTGACACATTCTGCCGGCGCAGCACGGTCTCCAAGTGATTTTCTTCACTGGCACAGTTCAAAATCTCTCTGTGCTTTTATTCCAGAATGAGCAAACATTGCAGACTTGAACTTTTCAACGGCTTTTTTAACCCTACGTCATCACTCACCTAACTCATGGTTCAACATAAGGCCCGAGGGCCACATATTGGCCACACTGCTTTCTGTAATGTGGCCAACTAGACTATTCACCTCAACTCAGCTTTATTTAGAGAGCAATTAACAACTGCAGCAATAACAAAGCGCAGTATATAACATCCAACATAAAATACAGTAAAGGAAACAATATGAATGAAATAAGTAATAACATAGTTTTCTCAAATAGAGGCAAATTAAACCTACAATGTCAAAACTTTGTTATATTTTTGCTGTGCATGCTGTTTACTTAAATCTACGAATCAGAATTCGAATATCTTTATTGTCCCAAGAGAGAAATTCATGTTGCAGCAGGAGCACATAAACAAAGACAGAATAGGCAATGACAAAATAACATGAGGCATAATATTTTAAAAAGGCATACAGCACATGTTCAGTCCAGAGCTAATACCATAAATAGACAATTATTATATATATATATATATATATTACTGCAAAAAATAAAAATAAAATAAAAGTGCAATAAGCAGCTGTGCAAATACAGTACACAATAGTAATTAAAAACATGTGCAACCTAAGATCTCATTGCCATTAAGTGGATACATTGCACTTGGAATAAATGAAACTTCAGCCATTTTGTCCTCCTCAGAGCCCGAAACCGACGGCCGGAGAGCAGAAGCTGAAACTCAATTTGAAGTGGATAATTTGGACTACCGGTACTGTATACAAACTAGCATTTGCCTTCCTTAGGACCGGTTTATCATAGATAGACATGAGCCTGCTGATATCCTGATATTTTCCCAGCAGTTTTAACAAGGCTACAGCAAAGTTGTTATTCTAACAAAGTACGTATTCCAAAAGGTATGTTTAAAACATTGCATCTATTCACGAATAGGGACCACCATCTTTTCCTCAATGTGGCATGCATCAACCTTTCATGCTTGCTTTATTTACTCACAAATCAGAGAGAATTGGTGAACAAACTACATATCAGACAAACCCACTTACTGTATTTAGCTAGCTTATGGCGGATGCGTGAATCGGCTAACTCACAACTGCTGTTCTTTGTATCGTTTAATCTGGTATCCTATTGCCATCATATACTTATTTTACCAACATCAACACAACAACATCATGATCACTCACATTGTACAAATATGGCTCCAGCTATCTATAGATAGAGATAGATAGATATAAATATAAGTTTACTTTAAGTTTAAAACAACCACCACTGCGTACAAAGTGCTATCCATGGAGTAAAAGTCATACAACAAAGTAATTTAAAACAATAAATTAATAACTGGAAAAAAAAGTAAGCACCATAAAACACAACCCCAATGATGACAAGCAATGGAAAATGGACGAAAGGAAAATGTAATGGAGCAAGTGTTTATTTTGCAGTCTTGGGATTGGAAATGTCACTTATATGCCCAACACATAACAGTATGTTGTTTATCCATTGCAATGTATTTATTTTCATTCAACTAAACCTCTTACTGTTTTCAACCCAGTTGACAAGGGACATGTTCCACCATGCCACACACACTTAGCAAACATTGAGTAACCCTGGAAGTACCGAGGCAAGAGTTGTGCAGCTTTGGAAACGTCAGTCTCAAAGGTCAACGTTAGCTGATACATTTGAGGATGTGAAGAGTGCAACGCCAAGTGTTTGGTGTGCGTGTTTGTGTGTGTGTGTGTGTGTGTGTGTGGGGGGGGGGTATGAAAGCACACTGTCCACTTCATGTCTTTTCCTCACTTGAAAGACTCGAGTGACCTTTAGTCATGAAAAAGTGCCATAAAAATACAATTGAATATATGAAATTAACACAACACTACCATCTTGTGGACATCATTGAAATGTTTGTTTGTTTTTTTAACTTGTACTTTAGCCAACCATCCATTCTTGTGCTCACATCAATTAAATGCGACCCTGTGAATAATTTAGCAGCAAGTGTAAAAAAGAAATGCATACAAAAGTGATGCATAAACATCATTACTTTTCGTGACCACAGCTCTAAAAATCAGGGGCCTATCCCAGCTGTCTTTGGGCAGTAGCCAGAGGACACCCTGAACTGGTTGCCAGGCAAATCACAGGGCACACAGAGACAAACAACCATTCGTGCTCCCAATCAGGCTGAGGGACAATTTGGAGCAGGCATGTCCAGCTCCGGTCCGTTGTCCTGCCTGTTTTCCATCGCTCCCTCCTGAAACACACCTGATTCAATTGATCAGTTCATCAGCAAGCTCTGAAGAAGCATGAGAGCGATCCTTATCATTTGAAACAGGTGTGTTGCAGCAGGGACAGATGGAAAACAGGCAGGAGAGCGGCAAAGTTTTTGGAATGTGGGAGAAAACCAACGCAGTCACAGGATGAACATGCGAACTCCACATTAAATCCGGAGCCCGGAATCAAACACGGGACCTCTGCACTGTGAGGCAGACGTGCTAACCAGTCGTGCTAACCGTGCCGCCCTACAAAGTATAATATCAATATAATTTGCGGTGCAACCAAAGCAAACAGTCTGCAGTCATCCGTGAACAAATTTCCACGATGCAGAAGCGTTGTCAACGCGCTGAAAACCACAAACACATCTGTGCAGAAAATGTGACGCGTCTGCTTTGTGTTGAGCTGAGAATGTTGCAGAGGCTTACAAAACTCACAAGCCACCCTAACCCATTTACCATGTTTATTTCAAAAAAAGTTGTCTGCTGATACATTTCGACATTCTCACAGTATTAGCGTATTTAATGAGTCCAATTGATATCAAATAAAATTGTCAACATGACAAATGCTAAAGTATTAAAATAATGTTTCAAATTGATTTTTACGTAAATAAAAATAATAAAAACAACAGTACAAAAACTTTTATTGATACGAATTGTTGCACACAATAAAATAGTAACATTTGAACTTAGATTTAAAGTACTGTCATTTGATGTAAAAAATGTACAGGTTGAATGAAAACTAACTAGACATTAGAATTTGTTAAATGTTTATTGTATTGCTGAAACGATTGCAAATTTTTTTCCCCCAAAACTGACAACACAAATGGGAGTTTGTTATTGTGTTATTTCTTATTACTAATTTTCTAAATGACTGCTAAGATAGCATCTTATTTTGTTTTTCTTCTCTTCTTATCTTACTTTCATTTTCCCAAGCAATAAAGAACATTTGTTTCAATACATTTGTAACAATGATGTGGGTTACCAATTTTTAACAGTAACTGAGAAGTGATGCCAACATTTAAAGAACAGTTTGCCAATATTTAATATAAAACAGTCTGCACCCCCATTTTCAAATATCAGGAATTTTCATGCAACCATATTATCTCAATTGTTTAATTTTGCTTGCCCACTTGAATATATATATTTTTTAAATCAATTGAGTTAGACAGGTAATAGGTCATTAGTGGTGGAAGAATTATTTTATAGGTTTGATGATGTTTGCATCACAAGAACCTGGCACTTCAACAGGGGCGTGTAGACCTTTTATATGTACTTCGGTTAAGTAAGTGAAACTAAATAGTGTGCGATGATGATGTTAATGGTGTCTGCAGGGAGGGTTTCTCACATGCCGTCAGATTATTTGTGCTGGAACCATCTTCCTCGGCTGAGGAAGAGGAGGAGCCTGCTGCTGTGTGTTCGTAGATCTCAAGCCCTAGAAAGGAAGTAAGAAACAAGTGACAGCCAGTGGACAATTTGTAGTTGTTTAAGCCTGAGGAGCCCAGGGGTTGTGAAACTTTTGAAGACTACAGTTTGAGAAGCCCCTCTTTCCATCTTGTGCCACTAATCTTTCCTCAGACCTGTGTTGGTCTTCTGGGGCTGCCCTGAGCTTGGCCTCTTGGAGGCTGTGGCCCGCCGCGCTGCCGACGTCCAGGTTGACCATGCGAATGATGATGCAGATTAGGTGGGTGATGATGACATTGCTGATGGTGTCCTTCGGGGTTGGTCCACCCCAAACGAAGCTCCTCCTCCTCTGTTGGAATTGGACAAACAAAAGTTGTGAATAATTCTTATTTTCTATGATCGATAGCCCATTCCTTTGTTTCTGTGTTGCCTTACCTTGAACTTGTTTTTGTTTTTCTCGCATGGCTCGGATGCAGCAAACAATTAAGATGATAACCAGCAACAGAGCAAGGCCTGATAAGGACAAATATGAACTGAGAAGGACTTATAAGACATGCTTGAAGTGTTGTACATTTCATTGGTGAAGCAAATTTACCTCCCATGCCGGCCAGGATGCTCACCATGATCCTAAAATCAAGACCAAATAATTCTTTGGGGAAGATAGATGAGCCTGTAATGATGCCACAGTGAGAGAGGAACATGTGACGGCAACAACAGAAACAAACTACGAAGAACATCATCATGCATAATACTCACTTGAGCCAGTGCAGTTTTGTATCACACCCTCACTGCTCATGGAACTGACATGATTGGAAACTTTGCATTTGAATGAATCATCTGCCACCTTTTGGGCAACTTGCACCACAGTCCACTTATTTTCCTGGGGCAAAAGCTTATCATTCTGAAACCACTTGACAGTGACTTCCGGCATCTACTGGTTCAAAAAGATACACACAGTAGTTAACCTGCCAACTTAAATGTTATTTATGACAAGAATATACACATGGGTAACTGTGTTCAATACAAGGAATATCGCATAGATTCTTCTCAATTTACACACATTGAAAATGCGTGATTTTACTCTGCTTCAAAGTTTGCACATGAAATATCAATTAAAAAAGTTAAGTGCAAGAAGCGGAGATAAATACTGTGTATATATATATATATATATATATATATATATATATATATATATATATATGTAACACGCATACTAAAATTGGAAAAAAAAAATATATATATGTGTGTGTGTGTGTGTGTGTGTCTATTTGCTTGTCTGACAGAAATTAAAAGGTGGAAGCATGGATGCATTTATCGATATTATTGTTATATGAAAATAAGGAACTGTAAAAAGAACAGGGAAACGTTTGTTTCACTTTGAATTGCTAAACAAAGACAATTGAAGATATGTTTATCTTCATAATTGTTGTCTTATTGTTTAAAAAAAAAAGTCATTGTCTTTTGGCAACATTGGAGAAGAAAAAAAGAAAAAGAAAACACTGAACTCGTGTATTCGCTCTTACCTGACCAGGCACGCATGTGAATTTCACATCGGGCAAGGCACATTCCATTTTCAAGCCTGGCTTCGAGACAGGATCTGATCAGATTTGAAAGATAAACAATTATTCTCCAAAGCTACTGGCACCGTAGCATAAAAATAATTACGTTTCCAATCCGACTTAACCCTTTCCAGAGCGATGAAATACTTGGAAATTAAGTTATTTAACAGCAGAAAATCATTGTAGGATGTTACTTTAAAAAAACATTGATAACCCTTACAAAAACATAGCGACTATATTTTTATAAAATCATCAATGCATATATTGTAAACATTAAAAAAACTAATGAAGGGGTAATTGGAAGCGGGCTGGTACATTTAAATAAAAAAGGTAGTTATTGATACCAGCTGGTTTCATGAAGCAAACTGTAATTTCAGTCATAAATAAAGTGAAAGACAACAGGCAGCGGACACATACCCAACACACACAAATATAGGCTTCTCGGATCGATTACGAGTTTCCCTTTTATATCATAAACCTCAGGCACGTATGTGCCTTCACTGCTTCTCGCCAGGTTTGTCAGCTTCAGGGAACCGTTTTGAAAAACATCGTCCCGCTTTCCAGTAACTATCCGGTCTGGTCTTTGATCAAATATTTTGGTCTTGTTGTGCCTCCATCTCAAATTTTCGGATATTTGTAGTTTGTGGTGGAGAGGCACAGCAAAACGTCCGCCGACAGGGGCGTAAGCGTCACAACCATCCTGAGAGTCTGGAAAAAGGAAAGAACATTCAGACATGGACCAATTGTTTTATACCTGAGTAGTTTTGCGTGTTTGTCAAATATGGTGATTTAATCACTCAATTGTAGATGCTTTCCTTCTTTTGTTCCGTTTAGTCAAACTGCACATTAACCTAGTTTGCATCACTTCCTGTTCTTTTTTTCACACATCCCACCTCAACAGGCCATGTCAATAAATTAACTGGATTAACATGTAACATACAGTCACTTTGTATTTTGAAGGCAAGTACACAAGATTGAATTTGTCGTTTAAAAACAGCCCGATTATAAATTTATTTTATTCTACAGGGAGATGACAGCAAAGCTCAAACCCTGAAAAGCCAATATTTTATTTAAATCACAGTTAATTATTTTTGTTGTCATCACAATGTGAGATCACTTCTGTAAAAGTAGCATTCAAAGGTGAGCAATCATTGCGTTTCCAAGAATCTTGGAAATGGAAAACCACATGGTACTAAATATGACAGAATACGTTTTAAAGTGTTATACCTGCGGAGGTAAGACAGCAGCAGAGCAGGAGCACGGAGACAATTGACAAAGCGACCATCTGCACCATCACCATCAGCTTCATAGTTGGCTGACAAGAACTACTGCCTGAACGTTATTTCCTGTCGAAGCAGTCAGTACCACATTTCTCTGCGTGGCCTCAAAAAGGAAGTCTTTCAGGCCCCCTGTCACCCACCCCCAACGTGACTTAAAAAAAATGCACCTTAAGCAGCTTTTACGTCATTATTATAATTATTTAATTTTCCGCAAGAGAAGGCACCCCACAAACGAACTCAGCAATTGAATTTGGAAAATGCAATGGGTCTGTTTGTCCATAGGGTAGCGCTGTGACACCTACTGACATATTCAAAGATTACCTCAAAACTGTGAGACATACATGCTAAACGCTCGACACCATGCCGAATGAAATTCATATTATCCATCCATTTTCCGATCCGCTTAATCCTCACAAGGGTCTCGGGGGTGCTGGTGCCTATCCCAGCTGTCTTCGGGCAGTAGGCGGGGGACAACCGGACAACCTGAACCGGATGCCAGCCAATCCCAGGGCACACACAGACGAACAATCATCCATGCTCACACTCACACCTAGGTACAATTTAGAGTGTTCAATCAGCCTGCCATTCATGTTTTTGGAATGTGGGAGGAAACCGGAGTACCCGGAGAAAACCCACGCAGGCCCGGGGAGAACATGCAAACTCCACACAGGGAGGCCGGAGCTGGAATTGAACCCGATACCTCTAAACTGTGAGGTCGACGTGCTAACCACTGGACCACCACCGGGCTGCCCCAAATTCATATTAACATTCCAATTTTATGGGCCGTTCTCTGAGAAGAGCAACATTCAGCTCCTAAAATAAAACCAAAATTATAATTCATTACTATTCACTAATGCAAGTAAATAACTATAATTTGACATCTTAAGAAAGAGGTAAAATATTTTTCACATCTTATTTATGGATAACAGTAATAATTTATACCGGTAGTAAGGATACCATTCAGGTTGAAACTAACCTTAATATGCTACTGCAGTGGTGTCAAACATACGGCCCGCGGGCCGGATCCGGCCCGCAAAGGAGTTTAATCCGGCCCGCGAGATGATTATGTAAAGAAGGGTTGTCAAACATACGACCCGCGGGCCGGAACCGGCCCGCAAGGAGGTTCAATCAGGCCCACAGGATAATTTAAAAGTGAAAAAAATGCATTAAAGACACAGAAATAATATTTTTAATAAGGTGCAATTCATTGAGTATCCGCAAGGGGACACTGTTTTGATCAGAGAAGAAGACAACAGCAGCCTCAGTCCGTCACTGAGACAGACCCATGACAGCAGACGCTTTCAATAGCACTCTCACATTTACACATTTAATAGCACTCTCCTTAGTTTGTAAGGTGTAGGCAGGGATTACCTTTAGATTTTTTATGCATGTGTAAATGGTTTAAAACTTCCTTTCTTCATAAATCTTGTTTAATCTTAAAGTGCATTCCTGTATTTTTCAATACCAATTACTTGTTAAAGTTTGTACAATCAGTGGGATCAGTTGCAATGCATATATGTGAATGATAAAAGTAAATTGCACATTTGTCGAAGGAAATGTAAGGTGGTTCATGAAATATTTTGTAAAAGATATGTTCATTAAATTTCAACATTTTCCTAATGTTCTTGTGCTTCTTTATACCAAAACAAAGGAAAGACATATTGTTTTGGTTACTTAGAGCAAAGTATGGTATCATTTTAATGGTCCGGCCCACTTGACATCTACCGAGGCCGTATGTGGCCCACCATGTGAAATGAGTTTGACACCCCTGTGCTACTGTATTAACCATAGTGTTGTAACATATCACACACACATCAACGCACACACAATCGGCCGATTAATCGGTCAACCACCATTATGATCCAAATCGTATATCTTCACGGGGGTCACGGGTGTGCTGGAGATTATCCCAGCCGCCTGGACACCCTGGACTGGTTGCCAGCCAATCGCACGGCACACATTGACATACAACCAATTACGCTCACAATCACAACTAGGGACAAGTTAGTGAGCTCAATTAACCTACCATGAATGTTTTTTTAGCTGTTTTATTTATTTGCATCAAACTGTAATCCATCAAATCCCAGAGCTGTTTCTGATATTTTGGTAACCTTTTTTATACAATGCGAGAAGAGAGAAAACAATGTTAAGATGTCTCCGTAGGCCGTTTATTGTGACTACAGTTTTGTTGGATGAATCCCTCTCTGAGAGCGTCAATCAGAACGGAGCATTTTATTGTGTTTTTAGTGATACAGCCCGTGGATTGGATGTCATTTAATTGTGTAAATGTATCTCATAAAACCCAGTGTAGACTTTAAGATCAGTCAATTCAGTTTAGCCGTCTTGCATGAATCAAAATGTTGTTTAACTAAGCTTTATCAGAAAATAGCAACAGCATTTTTGGTTTTGGAGACGTGAGATGATATTTCAACTGGATTTGTGGCTTTTCAGGAAGGGGAGACGTTTAGTGATCACATAAAACACAGTGAGTTCTTACATCCTGCCTGCTTGTGTTCCTGTGTGTGACACAGATGACCATGTTCTGTTAAATGGGCCTTTATAAATAGAACAGATATTTTTCCACTGCGGGGTCCAACATCCGACCAAAGACACCACACTAACACTCAGGGTCCAATCACTGTCTTTTCTCACAAAACGCCACAGCCAATTGGCCCCACATGACAACATCACCATGGCAATCAGAATTATTAACTCTGATCAGGTCAAAGATCTTTTTGCTTTTCCGACATCTAAAAGCTTGTGGGTGTTTTGGGTCTCAATTCTGTACCACAAACAGTATTTGCCTTAAGTTTACTGTATGACTCAAATCAGGCAAGGGAAACATACCACATTCCTGATGTCACTGTTGTTGTGCATAACTTGTTTTGGTATACTTTTTTGGAACAATGACACGGCTCAAAATCTTCCAGGGTATTGTGCGTGTGCAGACAGGTATCTCGCCAGGGTGCCAGCCATTGGATTTGTGTGATTATATGAGAGACGGAATGGGGGCAACTCCCATGAACCCCTGCTGAGAATCTTTAAAATAATAATAACGATGATACTGAAGTAGGAGGGCTACATTCAAGATGTGATGCTTCTTGATGGAACTCATCACATGGGGTTGTGAACACACTTGGTATGTTTAATATATAAAGAGTCGCCCAAAATTGTACTTTAGTATTCTTGAGTAAAGCACAAAAGTAAATCCCTTTGAGGTTATTGTAGTCTGAACTGTCAGCATATGTAAGCAGACATAAATGACAGGACATGACTCAGCTGCTCCTTTTTTTTTTTTGTTTTTTTTTTAAGTCCAATCATCCATTTTACAAATTGCTTATTCTTTATTCGGTCACTGAAGCCCACCTGTCAGGTAAATATAGATTTCTGCCCAGTTTCAAGTAAACGTATCACTTTGAAGACTTTGCTTCCGAGTGGGGTAGTGATGCAGAGAATGCGGTCATGTGACTACGTGATTAGTCAAATGATCAAACGTCACTTCAGGAAGTCATGTTGTGTTGGTGAAAAAGAGTCATGTGACACGAGACTCTGACAAACCAAAATAGACTCGAGCAACAGATATAATTAGGGAGTAGAATGTATCTTAATGTAATGCCGTAAAACTCGTCTTTCTTCTTACCAAAATTTGACAAATTGACAAAATAGCAGTTTTCAACAGTTTCTGACTAGGATTGGTCCTGGGATTCATAAATCCATAAATATGAATATAAATATGATTAATCCTGCTTTTATCTAAGGCAGGCCTGTGGGGATAATCTTGCTGAGGGCCACTCCACATAGCGGTCTAAATCTGGAGCACAGTGGGAGTGATGAAAGGGCAATGTGGGAGATTGGGGAGAGAGGTATGGGGGATTCTGGGGGTAATGGGGAGATTCGGAAGAGGAGACGGAATGTGTGTGAAGCTGCCAACAGCAGCAGTAGGTTCTCTAAAGTAAACAAAGCTGATGTGTTCGAGACTGCTTCTCTTTTTCCTATTCATTTGCCAGAAAAACAAGAAAATAAAAAAATGGAGGACGGAAAACACTTCCCATAAATATTCTGATTGAAGGTTGTTGACATGTACAGCACGCTGAACTTCTTCATACCAAAAATGATCCTCGTTCAATGCAGAGAATAAAGAATGTATGACTCGGAGTACTAGACTTTGCACAGATTTGATCCGCTGGATCGGATGGGCATTTAGCATTTTATGCACAATTGGAGATCTGTTGTAATATCAATTTGCCTATCAACGACATCATTGATCGGATCCGAAAAATGTATTTTAAAAAATGATCCAGGGTATTTAAGTATACAGAGTAAGATTTTAAAAAATCCAATGTTTTTAAATCATTGTAGGACTTTTGGGGGTTGTTGGGTTTCTAGATCTCCCATTAGTGTTGGAAGTTGACTGGACAGTAACTAAGTAAGTGTTGTAAATTGATTGGCCCATCTTTTGATGACATTGGTGCTGAGTGATATAATTTTTTTTTAACTCGCTGATTGGTGATATTAAGCCTAGTGACGACAGTTATATTGTCTGTCCATATCGTTTTGCTGCACCGTTTGTGTTCAGTCTATTAAGATTAAAGGACCACAACATAGATGCTACTTAGCTTTAGCATCAAGCTAAGTTGGATCTCAAGGAACCACTTTTTTGTGATCCCACTATCCATCTCCGTATGTCCTTTTTTTCTTCAATTGTTATCACCTTTTCAATGCTGCAAGATAAGACGTGCTGACATGCAGGAGAAGCTGTTTCATTCTCTCTCTCTCATCCTCTCACTCCAGTTTTGGGTCAGTCATTTTTTCACCATGTAAGGCTACAAAGCTGTGCAGCTCCTGGAACAAAAAAAACCCCAGATGTGCAAAAAAAAAAAAAAAAAAAAAACCCTCATTCTTTACAGCAGGAAATAAAAAGTCTGTGTCCAGTTGAAGAAGACAAACACACAGACAGCACGTGAGCTGCATTTGCTAAAGCCTGCGTAAGAAGGGACCATGAGACTTTTTTTTTTTTTAAATCGCTGACTTCAAAGCAATTGTGAACTTCTCAGCCAGTTTATAACCGGCTGTAATCAGATAAATGATGACAAGACTGTCGCACTTTTGGTACAGTTCCTTTCTTCGCACACTTTCACATTCCATCCAGGAATGAATCTACCTTAAGTCTCCTTAAGCTTTGACAGCTTGTCTCATGTGCCTGCTGAGAAAACATTTCTATTATCTCTAGTTCACACTGCACGCACTCTTTACTCGTGTTTGTCTTCCTGAATGCATCTTCATCATAGACTGCAGTTTCCCAGCCTTCACAGAGGACAGAAGATTAACATTTCACGTCCAGTCGACTCTTAAAAAAAACAGAAATACGTCAGTGTGAAATAATATCAAATCACTCCGTTATTCTTCTAGTATTTCTGGACCAGAGCAGGCGATTTCGTTTTTACTTTTACCTGTTTTGTTTTTTAATTTATTTTTTAGATTTTGTCCAAGTGGAGGATGTAGCCCAGAGGTTTGAACACACACAAACACAAACTCCTTTTGTAATTTTGTCCCCCACCCCAAAAAGTTAAACTGACAACATACATTTTATTATTGGGGACTGGTAAGTCTCACGCTTCCAAGATCCATAACTCTCTCTCTGTCTATCGCTCTGTCTCTTCTCTCTCTCTCCAGCTCGCTCTCCTTCCTACCCTCCCTCCCACTCTCCTGTTTACAGCCTTGAATATCTGACATTTCTTTGTCTTTCAAACACCAGTCAGACCTGCTCTCATCTGAAAGGTAAGTAGCAACATCCTTATAGAACCAAGAGCGTCACCACGAATGTGTGTCAGTGTTTTTTTTCTTTTTTGTTGTTGCCTGTTGTGTAGAAGGCGAGGTTTTAGTTTGGGGCTAGGAGAGTGACTTTGAATTACACAACTTCATTTCAACTTTTCAATTACTTCATTAGGTAGACTGACTCAAACTAATGAGATTCAATAGAAGAGCCGTATCCCAAATTTTGCAGTTAGAGAACTTGAATAATGCTCAGCTTTGGTTGAGTTAGTCAAAATGAATTCACTGTGTATTTATTAATTTGTTTGTTTACATGGGTGTGGAACTGTATTATATCAAAGTACAGGCGTTCAATATAGCACTCACACTATAGCTAAACAAGGTAAGCAAAAATATTAGAAACACCTCTAACTACACATGTTGAATTTATTGAATTTTATGTTGAATTTAATCAATTTTATTTAATCAAGCGGTTGCACGAAATAAAATCATCTGGATCTAGATATATTTTTAAGTACATGTACAGTCTCCTTAAATGCCTCCGAGGACTTTATTTTGAGCACTGGATGAAATAACACAGAGTAAATTCAACAAAAACTTTTTTCAGTGTAGGATGCAGTGCAAATTTCAACCACAGTGATGAACAACTGATTAAAAGAATACATCTCTGACATTGTCAATCAAAATCAAATATTAAGGTAAAGCCTAAATTAAAGACTTGATGCTCTGGCGAGTGAGTGCGCTTCTGGCTTTGGACCGAAGCTCCCAGGAGCAAAAATTCATTGCTAATTTACATCGGCTCGTTGCACTGAAAAAAAAAATGGTGTGCTGAATTTATTCCATTTTATTTTGTCAAGTGGCTGCGCACAACAGAATCGTCTGGGTTTAGTTACATTTTTACAAGTGGATGTATAGACTACTTGAAAAATGTATCTGGATCCAAATGATTTTATTTCGCCCAACCTCTTGATGAAATAAAATTGAGTAAATTCAACACACCATTTTTATCAGTGTGGCTTAGAAAACAGGCTTAGTTTTCATCATTTAATAATAGAAGAAACATGTTTTCCTTTATGACTTCTCCATCATCACTTTGACTCGTCTCTGCAATGCGGATAGAGTTTCCATAGCAGCTGAAACCCAGTTAGATGGAAACTATGAATGAGTCTGAAGATAAGGTATGTTGCTGCCAAGCAGCGGCACCCGTCAGCTGTTAAAAGTGAGAGCGGACATCATCACGGCTTCACATTATGATGTGGAGGCTCACTTTATGCTCTTTTCAAGTTCTTTGAGGAAAAAGAGTGTGATCATGCATCATCGATTGCGCACTTCAAGCGGCGCAACACTTTTTGTACTTTCACAAGCAGCCACATGACGCAGCACGGCCACGCTGGAGCGATGCCATGTGAAGAGGAGCTAACAATAGCTGTTTGTGTTCACTGACTGAATGGGAAGCTGTCACCTCTTCCTCAGCAAAAATAAACAAACACAAAAAATGTAAATATTCTTTTGCAAAATGTGTGCTTGAGATCAAACAATAAACCCGCCAGACTTGTCCCGCAGTGCGTTGTTCTTCCATGAACGATAGCTCCCGCTGTATCAAGGCCAACTAAAGTGCTGACAGCAAGCGGTGACACAGAGATGACTTGGTGAAAAATGAAGATTTAAAATCCGTTTGGACTAGACGGGAGCTAAGTTTAGCAGTGGCCTCGAAAGCTCCTCGGCTTTACTGGCTACCCTGAATTATTTTCACTCATTAGCAGCGAGAAACAGAGGATTACTTGCGCATTGTTCCACAAAGGAACAGCTGACGGTCTGACTTTGACAGTGTAGGATGTATATACGACAAATGTTAGAGATGATGTAGAAATGCAAAATTCCATTTGACTAGGTTGACATGACAAAGTCAAAATAAAAATCTGTGTGAACTGAGAGGAAAATACATCTCTTCCTTAATTAAGGACTGAAATGACACGACATTCAGTGATCGAGTTATGGTACAGCACTGCAGTACAAGTTCTACCTGAATTTAAGCAATTCCGCTTGTTGAAGTTGCTTGGACTGATTGGATTCTTCAGTTTTTAATCACATGTTTAAGTCTTTTTAACAGCTCAATGGCTTTAGTTAGCATTTGCTGACTTTCTTAAGTGTGATAAAAGTGTTAGAAGGAAGTAAATTGTGAATCTCTCGACCTTGCAAGTTTGATTTTCTCGGTTACTAGCTTAGTTGGTTCGGATATGATCCTTGATGAAAATATTTCCCATAGACTCTTATCAACATCTGTTCTTCACTCCCTGAAGTTGTAATGTACAGCGTCTCAATACTTTGGTGCATACTACTTTCCAGTGATTTGAAAAATGCAAAAGCCAGGCCAGAGGTCGGAAGTGTGAGCAGACTGAAAGAGTTATCATGTGGGGAACAAGGCGATAACCTGCCGAGTTATAATCGGGAACTGAAGAGTTCAGGAGGGGAAGAAACATATCAGAGTGATAACGAAATACAGTAGCGGTTCATAAAAATGGCTCAAAGCTCACTAGCCAGTAAAAATAGCAAAGAACTTGGCAGAGGTGACCCGCAAGTGCAAGATGGTCACTGTTAGCAGCAGCTACGAATACAAAAGCATGGTCACCTTGTCACATTGGCATTGTTCAGAGGAAATTCCCTCATCGGATCATAAAAGGGATTCAAAGCCGCGATGAAAGACATTTAAAACGGCACCCCATGTGCTCACATTTATCTCCCATCAAGCTCGGCATGTGACAAGACTTTTATGGCGCGTGACCATGCTGGGGAAATGTGTAAAAGCAGCCGTGGCGACTTTGACTTCACATTGTTGTCATGACATCCGATGCTGCCGCTCCTGCTAGTCTGGGATGCCGCCTCATCGGACCTCAGCTGGCGCCTCCGACCAGTTCTCATATCATCACCGCCATGTGCTGTGCCGCAGCGGCGGTCGCATGATCGCAAGGGACATTGAGTGGAGGCAGCAGCATTTTGGAGCAATTGCAGGCGCTTGAGGGAGGACTGGCTGACTCCAAAATAAAGTGCATTACAGTAATCCACCCGAGATGTAACAAAGGCGTGGATTACTGTGTCTAGGTGCTGTGGCGAAAATAGAAGCTTTACTTTAGCCATCTGTGTTAACTGGAAAAAAAGATGGATTTAACGACATCTTCCTTGAAGAAGCTTCCTGCGCCCGAGCGTCAGGTGCCCGAGGCCATAGTGCCGTACGATGCGCCTCCAGCCATGGGTTGTCTTGGTAATTTCGTCACGTAGTGCCCAATTGCTACGGATCTTTGAGTTTGAAATTGGATGATGGTTGTCTGAAAAACTGCAGGTACAGTGAAAAATCTAGTTGCTTCAATTCAACTATTGCAAATGCCCACAACCTGGATGACTCAGAATCAAAACAGATTTTTTTCCGGCTATTTGCTAGTGGACCTGTCTCACTGGCAGAAGTTACCGGTACTTGCCTAGATGGTCGTGGTGACTCTAAAAATGACCTGCCTCTTGTAAAAGGTAACATTCTTTCAGGGGCAAAGAGTTAGAGTTACGCTTTCAAGTCCCAACTCAACCCCTTGCTGAATCTGTACTAGTGCACCTTTGCCTTACGTTTTCTGCTCAATTTATTTTTGAGTTATAATTATATATTAGCTATAATACACGGATCAGGCTGGTAACATTAGACTCTTCCTGTTTTCTTTCACCTGCAGAAGATTCAAAGCATTCTGCTGCATAACCAGCCCGGACCTGAACTCCTCAGCAGGAATCCTGCGCTACCTTCATGTCCTGATTCCCTCATCTAAGCGCACCACCACAACCTCGCTGTTGCCTCTCTTCAGCCACACAGCAGACCACAACAGCCCAAACATGGAGCGCGTCCAGCACATCACCAAGTCGGCCATCCGCCGTGCATCCCAAATCGAGGTGACTCCGCAGGCCAAGAGGAACCTGCAGGAGCTCTTTGTCAACTTTACCCTCATCCTCATCTGCCTGCTTCTCATCTACATCATCGTTCTGCTGAGCAGCTGATGCTGCGTCTGTGGACCATGAGGCACCCTCACACTTCACCGATTCACTCCATGTGTGACTGCATGTCTCCCTACTGCTGCTCCAAGTCTGTCCCAGACTTGGGTGCAATTTATTTAAGCTGAAGAATGAGTGAGCTACAGTAAGCACCCACCCGCGGTATAGGACGTTTTGCACATTTCCTACAATGTAGCACATTAACTGTAAGAAAAAAAAAACAATGTGTGAAACTCACAGCTACTCAGGACTTCCACGGGATGCTTTATGTCACACTCCCATCCTGAGAACGAAAGAAGAAATCATCACTTGATGTACACTGTTAAATAAACACATAGCAACAATGGAATCATTGAGAACATCATTTGCCGACTAAGATGACATTCCCACGGCCTCGTCTTGACACATGCCTGACAATCGAAATGACCTTTATAGCATCGGGTCGTTACAGTAAAAGGTAAGATTTGAGTTAAGCCGTTTTCACCGAGAGACATACAGTACAGCACATGCATGTAAGCTACTTCAAGAGGAACTCAACTCCACCATTTTGAATGCAAAAATACAGTGTCACACCACTGGTCAAAATATGGTACTCTGATTATCATTGTGTTCATGGAATAAGTATTAAACAGAATAATCAGTGTAAGACGGTGCCATGTTGATCATCCGCTGCAGACCAGAAGTGACATCGAAGCACCAGGAGATTTACCCGCTGCCCGTTGTCGTCTGTCGGCTGACAGATTGCAGACAGCAATGGATTTGCCGGTGTTACACAGTTGCTCTGTCCGCCACGTCATCTGTTATGCATGGGTGAACGCTACACTGTCAGAGAAGTGTTGTAAAATTCCACCTCTTCCCTCACTCTGCGCCGCCGTGCATGCAGCACATTTGTTGCCTCAAGATCGAGAATCTGGATGTTTTTATGGTTGTCTGTCTCTATATTTGCCCTGCAACTGACTGGCGACCAATTCAGGGGTAGTTTGCCTTCTGCCCGAAGTCACCTGGGATAGGCTCCAGCATCTTGCCGAGACCCTCTTCAGGATAAGCGGTGCTTAAAATGGATGAATGGATGTTTTGCAGACAAAAATGAGTGGAAATAGTTGGGTGCCATATATTTGAGTGAGCCCGTTAAAAATGGATGATCACATTGCTTCGGTTGGAACTGCAGAGGGTAGATTCATTTCGGCTTATTAAGCTACTTAGTTGGTTCATTGTTTTATTTATTGCATTACTCACGGCAAACATACATCACATTCTCCCAAATTTGCACGCTCTCAAGAGCGAGAAGACCTAAAAATGGCGGCCTCCATTAACCAGTACACAAAGACACATGTTGCTAAATACAATCATTAAGGGCTGCAATTTGCCCAATATCCTTCCATCCATTTTCTAATCCGCTTTATCCTCACAAGGGTCGCAGGGGTGCTGGAGCCTATCCCAGCTGTCTTCGGGCAGTAGGCGGGGGACACCCTGAACCGTTTGCCAGCCAATCGCAGGGCACTCAGAGACGAACAACCATCTGCGCTCACACTCACACCTAGGGACAATTTAGAATGTTCTATCAACCTGCCATGCATGTTTTTGGAATGTGGGAGTAAACCGGAGTACCCGGAGAAAAACCACGCAGGCATGGGGAGGACATACAACTCCACACAGGAAGGCTGGAGCCGGAATCAAACCTTTGTGCTGTGAGGCGGACATGATTTGCATAACATTAATTCCCTAAATGCATGGCAATTCTGGTTTATAAATTAATCTACAGCAAAAACGTTTCATCATTTCATGACTACGGTTGACTTACCTCGAAGTTGTTTTACGCTGTTGGAGGCACACCATTTTGCTTATGTAGCAACAGGCTAGTGACTTTCAAGTCACATGAAATAACAAGCAAAGCAATAGAACTTACCAGGCCAGAAACGTATATTGCTGTTTGTTACGTTCTCCTAATTGTTCTGACTGTTGATCTTTAGCCTAGCAAAGAAACCACATCAGCACAATTGCGTTTGGGTTATTTTCTTCCTTGCCTCAAAATGATCTAACACACCAAACAAGACACCAAAGGTCACAATCATTGTTTTACTGTTTGATAACATACAACAGAAATGATATAAATATAAACATTGTTATAATCGTTGTACATTTACATCGAGACAAACAAACGTATATAAGTCACAAGGATGATCCATTTTCAACTCAGCTCAAAATGCAAACTTGGGCAGATGTATCAGCACCAATGTCGGGTTGTGTAGTGACAATGACCAGAATTACAACATTTTTGCATTTTGACAACAAGGAGTTGAAAGTGAATGGAAGCAAGCCTTGGACTGCACTTTATATAACACCACACAAATAAAAGACGCCAATTATCCAAAGGAGTCGCTCTTAATGGTTCAAGGGCGGCCAACCAGTGGCAGTGTTGGATCATTTTCCTTGAGTCGCACCTCAGCTGTTCCATTTTCAAAAGACTTTCACGGGACTCAGCGTCGGATGCTCCCACAGTTTAAATACAGCGTACTGTATATATTCAACGGCAAGTGAAGGAATGTTCGCTTCAAGTGTCACTGCTTTAGCTTGTTGGAAGAAACGTTAGATCACAATGACAGTACCTTCAGCCGGAAGACGATGGATGTCAGCTAGCGCAGAAAATGAAATTGGGGTAAGTAAAGATTTTGAAAACCAAAGACAAAATCCGAAGTGTAACAGTGAAACTTGATCTTTCCTAACTCGTAAAGTCAGTGTATGTTTCGAGGTTTTGTGAACATCTGAAAACATTCGACGTCAGTGTATGTTTCGAGGTTTTGTGAACATCTGAACATCACAACAGAAGATTACATTTATGTACAAAAATGTTTCATGTGCTTCTTGGTCTTGAACAAAGTCAACAATGATCAGAAGACAAACGGTTAACTTTCCATCCATGCGGAAAAGGAAAATAAAAAATTCTGTGCAATTCGATGCAAAGAAGTCATCCCACAGGAACCAAATGAGAAATGTCGTCACAGCTCAGTTGCTGTCATCACAGTGTGCAAAGTGGAACCAACCAATTGTAGTTCAGTGTTGGGGTGTAGGATACAATACAATCTTCTGTATTAGTTGTTTTTTTCTTGATTGCACCGAAAGTTCAGACGAAAATAATGTATTGGATAAGCATGACGATGCAAAGTAACATGCTCAGGATGACTGGTTCAATGTCCAAAATGACACCAGGACCATCACAACAGATACATTCTCATATCCATTTTTTTTTTTTAAGCTTATGAGGAAACCTTTCAGATCTCTCTCAGCCTTGTTGCTACTTTGCTACAGAAAGGGGAAACCCCAAAAGTGCCAGATGGAAGCTGTACGGGGTCAGAAAAAGGGAATGTCCATTTCTCTCCCTCAAGGTGCAACCAAAATGACCACACCCCAGACTGGATATGGCTAATTATTGGACGCTCGGGTGCTCTTTATAGGAACAAAAAGTTACAGGCAGATTCACGTTTCAAGCCATTGTACCCTTCAAGGTACAATGAGTAACCGAGTGTGGAAGAAACAGGAGATGAGGTGATAGTTGCTGGTGCAGGCAAAACAAGTTTAACGTAAAACGTGATCTGATGATATTGGGAGGGAGCGCGGCAGTGATGGTGAATCCTCTTCCTGCAATCTGAAAGTTCACCACCAGATTGCACTCAAAATTCACATCACTCAGTTCATATGCCACTGTGTGATCTTTTGCACATGGAACGATGCCAATTATAAATGGAGTCATTTTCTTTTCCTGCTTTCTCGATGACTCACTTCTCTTCCCGTAATAACAATAAAACGATTCGTCCGGGTACATGATGATCATGCCGTTGGAAACTGTGCAGGATACCGTTATGGACGTCATGGACTTGCACACGAAAAGACGCACAAGAACAGTGCAAACCTTCAAGTGTTGTTTTTTTTTTTTAAGTGGATGATACACCAAGAAAAAAAAAAAGACATTTCAAGTGAGCAACAGCAGCATTATAAGAGTGTTTCTGTTTTCGCATGCTCTATGGCCTGGAGTGCAGACATGAGACACATAGCAAACAAGTTCAATGTGCCTTCTGTGGAACCTGATCGATTAAAGCCTGAAACGCTTCATAAAAGGTCAACAGCAATCCACATTATCAGCGATAGAACTTCTTCTCTAGATGTCTCTGGCCCGTTGGCAGACCATAGAAAAACAGTTTGTTACACTATAAATATTATAATTGTAAAAAATATAAAATAAAAAAAAAATGCCACTTTGTTAATGATTCCCCCCCCATTGCTGAGGTGCCTCACAGTGAGCTCAGAGGTTGCACTAAATGTGCAGTCAATGCAATGAGACAGCAAACTAAAATTGGGCAGAGCGGCACTGAAAAGATTCCTGCTTAACACCTCAGATTTCGTCGCGTCCAACAGATCGTATTTTCTGATCCGAACGGATCTGAACCAGTCTCTAATAACAGAATGAGGAGAAAGTAATATTCTTGTCGAGCTTATCCGGTCCCGTGAACTTTTGTGAGGCTTGACTGGAAGTTACATTACAGTTCTGCTACTCTGGCAAAATCTTCAATTGAATCGTTGTCCAAATTTAGTCATGTCCCATTGCATCTCCGTTTAACAGAATTGCATTTGGCCATCAGAAAGAGAAGTGGTGAGCATACAGTGCCTCTTTTTTTGCAGTGTAATCTTTGCTTTTCCCTGTCTCCATTGCTTTGTGGTCTGACGCCGCTGCATTTGCCTCATGAAGGCTACAGGAGGGAATAAAAACATCCATTAAAATGACTGGGAGGGGTGACACAGTGTCGGTTTGATAAATATTGCCAAACATAGACACGAGCGCACATCTTCAGATCAGCCGTAGCGTTGGCAGCGTTGTCGTATCAGAGCACTGCGTTACATGCAGAGCATGCACCAAGCTGATATGTGACCGCATTCTTTTATGAAAACATACGCGCACGCACGCACACACACACACACACACACACACTGTGGAAGTCTACCTCCAGGATCACCGAACAACACAAACATGCCATAAAGACACACCACCAAAGCACATTTATAAACAGACTCATAGGTCCACACGTGCAGTTGTGCTCTTGAGTGAACGTACCCTGGCAAAATTTGTAACTGTGTGTGTGTGTGTGTGTGTGTGTGTGTGTGTGTGTGTGTGTGCGCACTTTGTAATTGTGAGGAACATTTTTTTTTTTTTTTTGTCGGGACCTGAAGCAAGGGTTTAATTAAACAATAAAATTATGACAATATAACAGGGGAGTTGTGGTGATGCAGCTATTGAATATTTTAGCATTTGAGTATCCTACTGAAAATTCTACGGAATGTCCAGCTATTTGGAAAAAATATATTTTTGCTTGGTCAATGAGCAATTCTGACTACTAAGGATGAAATTTTACTTAATAACGAACTACCAGTTGGTGTCTTTTTGTTTTTTTAAATAATAATAATAAGAATAATAAGAATAATACATTTTATTTATAAGCGCCTTTCAAGACACCCAAGGACACTTTACAATCACAAAAAACACAAAACAATTCAGGTTGAGCACCGGCAGCATCAACAGTTCCCTTTTTTTTTAATTCACATGTGCATAGCAGCAAATTATTTTCCTATTTTCTTGTCTAGAAACATTTTCCGTGGGGCTATTTCAAACACAAATGTACAATTCAGTGTAAACTTAGCATTTTCTGAATCTAAATTGTATGGCATTAATTAGAAAAAAGGCATTTACTTTGATTCAATTTCACTTTTTTTTTCGTAGGGTCCTGAGAGAAATGTGCAGAGCTTTCTCAAGAGTTCAGAAAATGTTTTGACTCTTTATACACATCCATCCAGCCATCCATTTTCCGATCCACTTATCCTCACAAGGGTCGCGGGGGGTGCTGGAGCCTATCCCAGCTGTCTTCGGGCAGTAGGCGGGGGACACCCTGAACCGGTTGCCAGCATATCGCAGGGCACATGGAGACGAACAACGATCCATGCTCACACTCACACCTAGGGACAATTTAGAGTGTTCAATCAGCCTGCCATGCATGTTTTTGGAATGTGGGAGGAAACCGGAGTACCCGGAGAAAACCTACACAGGCCCGGGGAGAACATGCAAACTCCACACAGGGAGGCTGCAGCTGGAATTGAATCCGGTACCTCTGCACTGTGAGGTTGACGCGCTAACCACTGGACAACCGGGCCACCCTCTTGATACACAAACCCAAATTACAATCAAAAAGTCATGGAAGCATATACTGCATCTTTAATAGGCCATTTAAACCTGTGTGCGGAGAACAAACATTCAAGGGTTGCTAAACGTCTGATCAGGACCATTTGGGTGACCTCAGTTGTCATTGCAATTTTAAAATGGCACGCAAAATTACATAACATATGGCTTCACTTGACCCCGGAATCCTAAATAAAAGAAACATTTTCTCCATGATCGTCAGTGTTTCACAAATGTTGCCAGGGTGTGTAAATTTATGAACACAACTGGGTATCCTACTGATGCAAAATAGTGCAATTTATAGCCAGTTTATCAGATTTAACGTTCTTTATGCTTATATGTTTTTTGTAGCTGAATATTACTCATATTTATTTTTGTCCTGATGAGTCAGATTTTAGTTTGTCCTTCACAGTTTCCATAATGGATGCTCACAGGTCCACTCTGAGAGAAACATATTACAGACGTTATCTTGAGTCTGACATTTGCAGCCTGTGCACTATTGTTGCTTTCAATTTGAATTTTTACTGGAATTGATTTGTAAGCTTGGCCTCCTTTTCTTAGCAACTAAAATGAGAGTGGGATTTGAAGCCTGTTCCTCAAAAGCTGTAATGGTCATCTGATGGACAGAATTAGAAAGTAAAAGCATAATGACTCCAAAAATGGTTGCTATAACGTCATGATTTTTCTCAAATGATAACAATTTCTCTTCAAATCCATTGTTAGAAGGGCGAGTTCCTTTTTGTCTTATTTCAACTTTGATTCCTCCCAATGAAGAATTACGTGACAAGAATGAGGTGAGTCCGCATAGGGGGCCTCGTTTAAGGGTTGGGGATGACGGTAACACAGTGATGGATGAAAGGGGTGAGGGTGGTTGAAAAGAAAACTAAAATGGAAGGTGGCTGGTGACCAGGAGCGGGGGCACCAAAACGCGGCCGCCGCATCATCGCAAGGCAGCTGAGGCAGCAAGTTACATGAGTTCTCACCTCCTACAACTTGCCTGATGCTGCGGCTCCTGAGGATGAGGAGAATGGGCAAGCGCATGACTTGGCGGGGGATGAGAAGGAAAAGGTGGCGGATGCTGAGGGATGTGAGGGAGAGGACGGAGGATGGGCGGAGGTTTCTTAAGCCGGGGGAGGGCGCGTTGGAGGGGGGAGTGGGGAGGCGCAAATGGGCCCGGTCCTACCTCCTCCACTTCCCGACCCTCCGCTTCCTCACTCGCACGACTCACGGCGGGAGGGCTGACGAATCGGAGAGCTGACTGGCTAGGAAAGCTGGCCAAGCGTTGATCTGATTGGCTGCCTGGTTTCGGCTACACACAAACAGAGAGGTGTGTCGGGGTGCGGGGGGATACTGCATGGTAAGCAAGACAGCAATTTTGTATGGAGGTGGCTTTCCAATGAAGCATGCCGCTCTTTCTCTACACTGCCTGTAGTACAAAATCGATAAAAGGGAGCATTTTTTAAGGACTTGAAGACAGTTCAACTGAAAAGTAACCCTAGGATGATTCTCTACGACTAGTGGTACGCAGGCTCCCTCCTCGTGGTAGGTCAATACAATCACTGCCTAAGTTCAGTTCGGTTTTTTAAAGTCTAAAATATTTGCAAATATTCTTAAAGAACAATTTGTTTTTAAATATTTCCTTTGGTAGAATTCTTAAATACCCTTTACGGTGAATCATGATTTCATTTTGTTTTTTTCTTCTGACAATATATTTAAGAGCAAAGTTAATGTTCAAACTGTATAATGTTACAGTGCTTTATAACAATAAAAATATGCTGGTTAGGAATAAAACATCAGTCTTGTTTTTGATGATGACACTTGCTATGTATGAAACAGAAGTTTCATACGTCAGGAAGGAGCCAAGCTTAGCCCAGGTTGTGATGGAAGTTGTGGAGTCTTTTCGGGTGCATTTTCAAAATCAAACAATCTGTGAGACATTTATTTTGAAGGTTAATATTAAGACGAGCTTGAAATGATAATTGATGATAACTTTTATTTTTTATTATTTTGTGGTATATTTGCAGTTTAAATTATTAACATAGGTAATAAACTTTTTTGTTTCGGGGGAGGCGGAGGGGGGATCGATTACTCGTGCTAATCCTATTCCACACAAATAGTGGGAAATTACTGTAATCCAAAACAATTACTACAGTATCTTAAAGGCCAGCATTTAACGATAATAATATTGCAAATGTGACTGACCACACAACACGTTGATTTCTTTGCTACTTGTCTGTGGGTCTAAGACATACGGGATCAATCGACTTACGCTACCAAATATGGTCCTTTGTACAGTCAAGGTTACAAAACAACACATTAGTTTTGTAACGCATGCAACATCTGCAAACATGCGCAAACATTCAGATACACTGCAGAACAGACAATCTCTCACTTTGTCATCTAGCACAGACTGATGATGTCCGACACACCCACTGACCTTGATAAGAGGGTTGATGACCCCAACATTGGCACTGGAGTTGAAGACCTTGCTGAAGCCCGTCTCTCTGTTGACCAGCTCCAACTGATAAAACTTTTTGTCATCCTGTTTAAAATATATATCTTTATACAGTATATATAACACCAGAAACATAAAGTGTCTTGCACAAAACAAACATTAGGACACAACAGAATTCAACTAACTCACCACCAGCTTTTTGACCAAAGCCTCTCTCTCTGTGACCATCTCACGGAGCTCTGCGATAAGATGCAGATCTTCGGGTCGGCTCTCTCGGTTCCTCAACTTCTCTTCTGTCCCCTCCAGACTGGATAAGGAGACATTTAACCAATGAGGAAAGAGAAAAAACAAGAGGCAAGCATGATGGGAGGAAGGGGGAAACGTGCAGAGGTGTTCTTTCTGGTTCTTACATTATTTGCAATGCAGTAATCTTGTCTTTGAGAACCTCCTGAGCTTTGTTGAAGTCTGCCAACATGATATGAGTCTCTCTGTGATGGACCACACTGAGCTCTCCCAGTTCCCTCTCTTGCCTCTTTGCAAAGTCTTGCTCATGAGCCCTGCAAAACCCAAAACGCATGGAACATTTAAGTGAACTCCATCAAAACAGATCCTCACACTGCTTACAGCTCAGTCAATCAATCAATCAATCAATCAATCAGCTTTATTGGCAGACTCAGGGTCCAGGCAGGAAAGCACTTTGATACTAATACAGAGATATACAAATACCGTGAAGCCTTGAGATATAATTTCATTTCGATCGGTTACCATTCTCACAAACCAAAACAACTTTCCCCATTGAAACGAATGGAAACGCGCTTAATATGCCTCACCTCAAAAAAAGCCCCAAGCAGATGAAGTCAAAAAATTTGATTTTGGCCTTCAAAGTAATCTTATGTACTTGTTCAGTTCATAGATGATAAAAGAAGCCTTTTGGAGGAGTTAGCATGCGCTACCTTATCTGATGATTAGCTTCACTGCGGACCCGAAGCAACTCTTTGCCTTTCAACTCTAGCTCACGAGTCAAGGTGTCAATGGTCTCATTCAAAGAATGGATCTCGTGGTCCAGATCTGTGATGCGGTTGTTTCGGGAACACACATCCGCCTGCAAGTCTGAGATACGAACCAGCAGCTCTTGCTCCTGCACAACACGGAGGGCGGGAAAATCGTGTTGAACTTCCCAGAAGTTGCAAACTACCTAAAAATGAGCAAACACGAGTTTCAAGTTACTTGTTGGCGGCTATGCTCCATGGCCTTCTCCAGTTCCCGTTTGGCAGTCGAATTTTCTTTCAGGTGGATCTGCTTTAGATGCTCGATGGCAGTCGCGTGGAGGTGGTTTAGCTCAGCACGGAGTGATGCTGCCGCAAAGAGTGGTCATCAAGAGAAAACCTTAGTCGCCTTTTAAAACAATAAGTGAATCACTATGATCAGAATCGACCAGAAAGATCAGAAGTTTCTATTTGAAAGAGGGAAGCGCAATGTCACACGTTGATGAGATTTGACAAATACAGTGAACCCATAGCAGGGGATACAGTATGCTCCAGATCCAGCAGCATATTTATACAGCACACTGTGAAAACCCATAAAAATGATTTCTAGTCACTGCAGTTTTCCACAATATAGAAATACATTCCACTCAACAATCCACACTGGCAGGATCCGGCTCGTGATCTAGAAGGGAACATCGGAAACACTGAGCTTCTGAACATGTTGCCGCATGGATCAGATTTCATATGGAATCACCATCCATGTCCACCCATTGCAGACGGGAAATCGCAAACTGTGTTAACATGTAGCAATTACCCAGTTTGGCTTTGCCCTCGTCTTCCAGTTCAAATCGCAGCGTCTGCAGCTCCTGGTCTGACTGCTGTCTGAGGATGTCCAAGGTCCTCCTGTGGGCCTCCTTTAGAGCATGAACCTCCTCCCTCTGCTCCTGCTTCAGACGCTCCTCCAGGGCCTGGCAATGACAAGGAGCGAGAGGAGGAAGAAAGTGGAAAGCAACTGAAAAACATTCCAATGACATCAGAAACCTTATAGACAAGATGATCAAGAATATAGTCGGCGAGGCTAGACTAAGATAAAATAAGCCTTTATTCGTCCAGCAATACAGAAATTCCTGTTTTATAGCACAAAATGGAAAATAATGGCAGCGCATAACGGTAAGAAAATGTAATCCAAAGTACAACGATTTTTTTATTTTTTACAACATCCATTTCCATCTATCTCAGCCCTCAGGAACCAAAATAATCATTTTCGTCCCCTCAAAATCATTTTGTTCAACGGGGTAATGAATATCTCATTAATTATTCATTGTGCATGAAATGTTTCTGCCAGGATTGTATTATCGTAGCACATTAGTCATGATGCCAACAATGAGCCAGTGGGCTCCTTCAATTTTTTGGAAGCATTTAGCAGAGAAATGAGGAAAATTAAAGCGGAAAAACACTTGACTTAGTCTGTCCATTCTCTGCAGAGTTGGTCATTTCCTCACAGGCTCGTAATTGATTCTCTGGCTTTCAACAAAGAAATACATTTTTGTAGTATAAATTGATCAACTTGGTTCAGCCTTGGCAAAAGCAACTGCTCAACACAATAATTTCCTCTGAGGAGGAAATGACTTGAGATAATGTTGTGCTTCAGCGCTTGTATGTTTCAGTTTGGTCAAAAGCAATTCCTATATCAACACCTTTATCCAGATGCTTTGTTTATTCTTATACTGCTGACGAATTAATCACTTTTTATCTGAAAGATGAAGATGATTCTGATTTTGGGAACCAAAATTTGTCCAAAAACGTACCGCTGATTTTTGCAACTGTGTGTATAGAGATGCAAACAAAAATGCATGTTGGGATTCCAAATACAATGCCACCAAAACTCATTTGCACCAAATGGAAAGTTTGAAAACATCAGCCCCTAACACTTGTTTCACCGACTGGCACGGAATTGGGTGGTGTGTCAATCTTAACCAGACTCATGAAAATGTCCAAAGGACCCATGCCCAAAATTGAAGAAGAATTCTCACATTTTGGTTTGAAGTGGCCATTTTGGGTGGATTCCAGCAGATATCATATGCAAATTGCCAAGCTTTTATGGCTAAATCAACTAAACCAAATACTGATCATTATATCCAGGATCCACATGCTTTAAAAAGATGCGAGGGGGGCAAGTGCCTATTTATCCTAAGGTTTGCCATTTCACAAAGTTTAAATGACTGCGGTGATTAAAAACAACTGCACTACTTTAGACCTCAGACATGCTCTTTGCCCCTTTTGTAGTGTGCATATGTATTGTACCCGGATCTGGTGCTGCCGAGCCTCCTCCATAGTGCTCAGTGCGCAACAGTGAGCCTCTTGTAGTCGATGTTCCCTCCTCTGATGTTCTCTCTGCATCTCTTGGAAACATAAACATGGCGGTAAACAATCACACGTTCATACACTAATCAGGACATGCATGGCATCAGCAGATCAGAAGCACCAGAACCCCTGCAAGAGAACCTTATTAAAGGTACCGTATGTCTACAAATATACATATACATTAATACAATTACACCTGTGATATTTTCTGGATATTACAAATTAAACTGGAGTTTAAAACTAAATAAAAGACACGATTATGGAGAAATGCAGTGAAACGGCAAGAACCAAGACAGAACTATGATGGGCAATTTGAATGCTGAAGAGGGCCACGATTTTTCATCACTGCTACTGGGGGAGGCCCACGTAGGACCACGTACTTCCTTCCTATCAGTTCAACTCAGACATGTCTCCCATCTAGTGGCGAATGGTGATATTAGAACTTAAATTCACAGTCAAACCAGTTCGGTACCTGTGGATTTGCAAATTCATCGATTATTTTTCTGTGTTTCGGAAGACCCCCCC
>NW_017805983.1:2235041-2250879 GCF_001891065.2 Hippocampus comes | reverse complement strand
CCCCCACACACACACACACACACACACAAAACCCTTTTTTTTTTCCTTTATGGTGTTAGTTCATGGGTCGCTGTTGCCCATCTCTGTGATAGTCTTCAGTGTACCTGACAGGCATGTTTTTTGGAATGCTGGACAAAAGCCACCCAAACATCGGGAACACATACATACTCCAGAGCAAGGATTGGAACACCCAACCTAATGCTCTTTAATATGACACTGTGGTGTCATGAGACTGGCGTACCTTTGAGTTGCTGGCCGAGCAGCTCCCTCTCCTGGCTGAACTGAGATTGCAGCTGCTGGAGGGCCGACTGCGACTGGGACAGCTGCAACTCCAGAGACTGCTTCAACAGAGAGATCTACAGCACACCAACATTACACTGCATGTGAATACTGGTTGCCAAAATGTGACGCGCACGCATGTGTGTGTGTGTGTGTGTGTGTGTGTGTGTGTGTTGGTTTCAGATTCTCACCACTGGATTGGCCATGTTTATTTTTTTGTCATGGTATGAGATAAATCGTAATCATGAACTGATTCATATATTGTACATTATGTGACATTGTGTGTGTGTGTGTGTGTGTGTGTGTGTGTGTGTGTGTGTGTGTGTGTGTGTGTGTGTGTGTGGGACGGGGAGATTGGATAATATTGATGGTTTGTATAAGTGCAATGTAAAAGTGACGGTTTTAAATGGTGGATTCAATCAGGAAAGTCTACACTGATGGCCGAGTGTACCAAAAATACAGCCTGCTACAACAAACATGTCATCGTGGTGATGCCAACAGTATGATAGAAGCCACTCATCTCAAAATATTGATAGGTTCTCATTGAGTGCGAAAGTACTGTGTTGTTTTGAGGAGGTACTGTGACTATTAGACGCAGTGAATGGCACGACTCTCCTCCATCCGCTGGCAGTTAAATCCCCTGCAGGATTTAGTGCAGCAGGATGGAAATGGGGAGCTGTTGGGTTAGATGGCTTTAACAAGACGAGGAAGAGGAGTGCGACTGAATGGGATTAACTGGAACTGGATAAGGCAGTAGGGATGACCACCAACGGGCAATTGTCTTGTCTGTGTTTGCTGCCATTACTACATTGTGAAAGCACAAGGGTAAGAAGTTCTGTTTTGATTGCTTTTGGTAGTTGCTTTATTAATTTTGCTGAGGTTCCAAGTGAACCTAAGATTAAGATTTTTTTTTTTTGCTGCTACTGCACTAGGGCCAAGTAGGTCAGCGATTAAGCAGCTTTGCAGATGGAACTGCAACAAGAAGATCAAATTGTCATGTTTAAGAGTGTATGGCCTTGGCTGAGGTTGTTGCAGAGATTCTTTAACATCCTCAAGGAACAGATGTCTAAAACCCAGAACAGTAAAAACCTGCATTTGACTGAACCTTCGGGACATAACATAAGTACTGTATATATATTTTGGCTTGCTGCAAAGATTTTTTTCGTTTCTAAAATGTCAAATTTACGATCAGTGCATCATGATCAGGAACAATATCAATAAAATGAGGTGAGTTAATTTAAAAGTTATGTTGTGGCGGGACATATTGTCCCACTCCAGTAGGTCGAAGTAATATACATTATTATAATTACAGATAGGGCGGCCCAGTAGTCCAGTGGTTAGCACGTCGACTTCACAGTGCAGAGGTACCGGGTTCAATTCCAGCTCCGGCCTCCCTGTGTGGACTTTGTATGTTCTCCCCGGGCCTGCGTGGGTTTTCTCCGGGTGCGCCGGTTTCCTCCCACATTCCAAAAAAACATGCATGGCAGGCTGATTGAACACACTAAATTGTCCCTAGGTGTGAGTGTGAGTGTGAGCGTGCATGGTTGTTCGTCTCTGTGTGCCCTGCGATTGACTGGCGACCGGTTCAGGGTGTCCCCCGCCTACTGCCCGAAGACACCTGGGATAGGCTCCAGCACCCCCCGCGACCCTTGTGAGGATAAGTGGATCGGAAAATGGATGGATGGATGGATAATTACAGATTATTTGTACCACAAGTCAATTGAAGTTTATGTTTATTGTTGCAGTAGTGTAGAACTGCACTGCATCATATTCAAGGACATTTATCATTTTCTGGGTGCATTATTTTGCTATTTGAGGCATCACAATGAGTAGAATAAATTTTGATTGAATTATTAAATTGTGCAGGAGTATCCAATACTGGGAGTATAGATTTTGTAAAAAATATTTTAAAACCTGACTGCAGCTGCCATCAGTAGAGGCTGCCTACAATTTGCCACAAAGTGTTTACATCTGAGGCCATGGGTGTCTTGGCAGAAATCACGAAGAGTCACTCTTGGCACTTCCGGTTTGTGACTCTGCAGAGTGCTGACTTAGTCAGAGGCGGGGACGCTCAACATTCGGAGCGACTCGAGCAGTGCCTGCTTCCATAACTTGGTCGCAAATTAAGGTTTTTGCTTGTGATTACGGCTACAATGAGGCGTATAGTGTTGCTTATGGGTAAGCAGAGTGGCGGTGATTACGCTGTTTTCTCGACTGCTGCTGGCAAAAAACATTAAAAAACATAAAGAGCAGAGGGAGTTCATTTACAGTTGTAGGGGGAATGATGTAGATTGCGCAAAACAGGCAAAAGTTGTTCAGAGCACCACTGTCAAACACATTTGGCCATGCACCAAAGTCGCTGCGAGAAGGAACTTGCCATACAGTTGGAGTTGTGGACATCAATTGCTGGGCAGATCAGTCAATTAAAGTGGTGGAGGTGATCGCAAACAGCTAAAGGTCACGTCGTGCTAGCGGATGTTGATTTACTTGGCATCACTTTTGAATATTCAACTTTACATATATATACATATATATACATATACATATACATACATACATGCATGCATACATACATACATACATACATACATACATACGTGTGTGTGTATGTGTGTGTGTATAAATAAAGAGTTTTATAAATATGAAAGTTCTGTTTGATTGTTCACAATGTGAAATTCTATCGAGTGGGCGCTCTGGAGCTTCCAACATAAGATAGCTGAATGAATGAAAGCAAAATAGGAAGGTTTGGTAGGAGCACCTCCTGTTTAAATAATTAAAAAAAACCCTAATCTCTGATATAAAAAAAAAAAAAGCCACATAACATCCATTCAGCCATTTTCCGAACTGCTTTATCCTCAAAAGGGTTGCGGGGCGTGCTGGAGTCAATCCCAGCCGTTTTCGGGCAGTAGGCAGGGACAGCTTGAACCGGTTGCCAGCCAATCACAGGGCACGCAGAGACGAACAACTATCTGCACTCACACTCACACCTAGGGACAATTTCGAGTGTTCAATCAGCCTGCCATGCATGTTTTTAGAATGTGGGAGGAAACGTAGTACCCGGAGAAAACCCACACAGGCACGAGGACAACATATAAACTCTGCACAGGAAGGCTGGAGCCGGAATCGAATCCACGACCTCTGTACTGTGTGGTCTACGCGCTAACCACTGGACCACCGGGCCGCCCGCCACATAACACAAAACATAAATACTTTTCCATACGATTTCCATTTTCTCTACTTTTCCAGCCCTACAAATTCACAATATTAAAATCCACAATTTACCAATCTTATATTGGAACCCTGTAAAGCTCTTCAACAAATAAAGGACGGTTACGAGCGATAGATTCGTTCAGAGCTTCATGTAGTCCGTGCTAGCCCACACTCTGACTCTATGTATAAATATTTTGTGACATCACTGAACAGCTAACTAGCCATGACATAGCATGACATTTGGAGTTTCACCTGTTCGAGCAGGTCCTCCACCTTCCTCTGCCAGCCTTCCCTGGCGGCCATCATTTCCAGCTCCTTCTGCTGGGACAGTTGAGTCAAGGCTGCCTGCTTGTCAGCATCGTATTCCTCGCTCAGCTCCTCCCTCAACAACCGCACTTCTTCACTAAAGAGGGAAGCACATTATTTTTTAATTTGTCCCTTATGGTTCGAAAAATATGGTAAGTCTCTAGTACTTTGATAGTCGTTCTTTGACCTCTGTACAACAGACTGATGACAAAGAGGCTCTAATGAAGAAAGGGAGCCTTTGTGTCCATTTATTTATTTACCGAAGTGCTTCTCTCCATTTTTGTTCCAGGTTGTCGGCCATCTTGTCCATCTTCTGCTTCTCCTCGGTTCGGATGGACATCACTCGGGCTTCATGCTGCTGTTTCTGGGTCTCAATCTCCTCCTACAAGCACAGAGTTGGTGTTTATGTACACATCAAATCAACATTGCGGTTTTGTTGCTGTACTGCTGTTCTACAGTGCGCTCACGCTCCCTGTCCCCTTCTCTCCATTAGCAGGGTTCTCAGCGCATAATGGCTCCATCAACATTAGCTCACAAATGTCTCAGCACTTACTGCTTTGCAAATGTTCATTTCTTGCTTTCAAAAATTTTCTGCGTCATCATCTTCACTTTCGTCTGCAGCTTTAATTCTCCATGACGTGCCGGGCTTAAATCACTCGTCCTGCTCACCTGCAGATCTGTTAGCAGGTTGCTAGTCTCGCGAACCCGAGCTCTGGTGGCGTCCAGCTCTATCTTGAGCTTCTCCTGTGTTTCTTTCAAGCAGGTGATCTGGTTCTGTGCTGAGCTCACATTCTGGTCTGGAGTGGCGGTGATTACGCTGTTTTCTCGACTGCTGCTGGCAAAAAACATTAAAAAACATAAAGAGCAGAGGGAGTTCATTTACAGTTGTAGGGGGAATGATGTAGATTGCGCAAAACAGGCAAAAGTTGTTCAGAGCACCACTGTCAAACACATTTGGCCATGCACCAAAGTCGCTGCGAGAAGGAACTTGCCATACAGTTGGAGTTGTGGACATCAATTGCTGGGCAGATCAGTCAATTAAAGTGGTGGAGGTGATCGCAAACAGCTAAAGGTCACGTCGTGCTAGCGGATGTTGATTTACTTGGCATCACTTTTGAATATTCAACTTTACATATATATACATATATATACATATACATATACATACATACATGCATGCATACATACATACATACATACATACATACATACATACATACATACATACATACATACATACATACATACATACATACATACATACATACATACATACATACATACATACATACATACATACATACATACATACATACATACATACATACATACATACATACATACGTGTGTGTGTATGTGTGTGTGTATAAATAAAGAGTTTTATAAATATGAAAGTTCTGTTTGATTGTTCACAATGTGAAATTCTATCGAGTGGGCGCTCTGGAGCTTCCAACATAAGATAGCTGAATGAATGAAAGCAAAATAGGAAGGTTTGGTAGGAGCACCTCCTGTTTAAATAATTAAAAAAAACCCTAATCTCTGATATAAAAAAAAAAAAAGCCACATAACATCCATTCAGCCATTTTCCGAACTGCTTTATCCTCAAAAGGGTTGCGGGGCGTGCTGGAGTCAATCCCAGCCGTTTTCGGGCAGTAGGCAGGGACAGCCTGAACCGGTTGCCAGCCAATCACAGGGCACGCAGAGACGAACAACTATCTGCACTCACACTCACACCTAGGGACAATTTCGAGTGTTCAATCAGCCTGCCATGCATGTTTTTAGAATGTGGGAGGAAACGTAGTACCCGGAGAAAACCCACACAGGCACGAGGACAACATATAAACTCTGCACAGGAAGGCTGGAGCCGGAATCGAATCCACGACCTCTGTACTGTGTGGTCTACGCGCTAACCACTGGACCACCGGGCCGCCCGCCACATAACACAAAACATAAATACTTTTCCATACGATTTCCATTTTCTCTACTTTTCCAGCCCTACAAATTCACAATATTAAAATCCACAATTTACCAATCTTATATTGGAACCCTGTAAAGCTCTTCAACAAATAAAGGACGGTTACGAGCGATAGATTCGTTCAGAGCTTCATGTAGTCCGTGCTAGCCCACACTCGACTCTATGTATAAATATTTTGTGACATCACTGAACAGCTAACTAGCCATGACATAGCATGACATTTGGAGTTTCACCTGTTCGAGCAGGTCCTCCACCTTCCTCTGCCAGCCTTCCCTGGCGGCCATCATTTCCAGCTCCTTCTGCTGGGACAGTTGAGTCAAGGCTGCCTGCTTGTCAGCATCGTATTCCTCGCTCAGCTCCTCCCTCAACAACCGCACTTCTTCACTAAAGAGGGAAGCACATTATTTTTTAATTTGTCCCTTATGGTTCGAAAAATATGGTAAGTCTCTAGTACTTTGATAGTCGTTCTTTGACCTCTGTACAACAGACTGATGACAAAGAGGCTCTAATGAAGAAAGGGAGCCTTTGTGTCCATTTATTTATTTACCGAAGTGCTTCTCTCCATTTTTGTTCCAGGTTGTCGGCCATCTTGTCCATCTTCTGCTTCTCCTCGGTTCGGATGGACATCACTCGGGCTTCATGCTGCTGTTTCTGGGTCTCAATCTCCTCCTACAAGCACAGAGTTGGTGTTTATGTACACATCAAATCAACATTGCGGTTTTGTTGCTGTACTGCTGTTCTACAGTGCGCTCACGCTCCCTGTCCCCTTCTCTCCATTAGCAGGGTTCTCAGCGCATAATGGCTCCATCAACATTAGCTCACAAATGTCTCAGCACTTACTGCTTTGCAAATGTTCATTTCTTGCTTTCAAAAATTTTCTGCGTCATCATCTTCACTTTCGTCTGCAGCTTTAATTCTCCATGACGTGCCGGGCTTAAATCACTCGTCCTGCTCACCTGCAGATCTGTTAGCAGGTTGCTAGTCTCGCGAACCCGAGCTCTGGTGGCGTCCAGCTCTATCTTGAGCTTCTCCTGTGTTTCTTTCAAGCAGGTGATCTGGTTCTGTGCTGAGCTCACATTCTGGTCTCGCTCCCTCATCAGCTCCTGGAGGTGGGACACCTGCAATGGTGGCAGTTAACAGAGTACAAAAACAATTATTACTGCACTTAGGTGGATTTTTCAGATGCATGTACTCTGTGTATTTATTCTTCTGGACTCAACATGCCCTCCTCAACATGAAAACAAATATTGCTATTTTCTACTACTTCCTTTGACAAAATAGGCATGTTACTTTTTTCAGTCTCTGCAGATGATGACACAATGTAAAAACTAGTAAATAGAAAAAGGTCAAGTCAAACATGGTTGAAATCCAGGGTTGTAATAGTTTTGGATTTTCTTATTATCGTCAGTTTTCATTTCGTTTGAACTTTTTTACTTAACTGAATAAGAAAGCGTAACTATTTTCTGATTGGTCTATAAGATAATTGTATGAATGACTGGGAAAAAAAATTTGTTCACTTTTGTACATCAGAACTTTTATGCAGTTAAATGAGTTGAATCAACACTTGAGGAATCCACCCAAAAAAGGAAGTTGAATTCTTCAGATTCGTACCTCTTGATTGGCCATGTTGAGCTTGGCAGAGAGCTCCTCTTTCAAGTTGTCCAGTTGCTGCTGCACTCGGTCTCGCTGCTCCTCCAGAGACAGGCGTTTTATCTCAAACTCCTGACTCATTTTCTGGGGAGGAGATTCAGAGCAAGAAGAGACTCCGCAGATGAAGTGTTTACACTTGAAAGAAGCAGATCTAAAATGGGAGGACTGTGTGGGGATTCTGGGCACAGGGGGTGGAAGAAAAATGGGAAAAGAGGATTGGAAGTTTTGTCGTTATTTTTTTTTTTGTTGTTGATTCCATCAGAGTGGTGGTTTGCTTTGCAATTTATTTCGTTTTGTTCTTTAGTCTTTTGTCATAAAAATGAGTACAATCATTACTAGAGGAGCAATGAATCAAAATTCTTGCATGTTTATTTGATGGATAGGGCAAAAAAAAAAAAAAAAAAAAAAGCTAAACTCGTTTTAAAAACTGGTGGGGGTTTTCACGCTCGCTTTGTTGACTTATTTCAAGGAGTCTTGCCAATTTAAATTTTCTTGTTCTATTGGCAAACAAAAGTGGTCAACAAGGTTTTGCTAAATGTTTTAATCAGAGATGCAAATACATTTTTAAAGATTTTTTTGTGCTGATTGTGAATCTGTCCTTGTTTTTTCTCAAGCACATCAGGTTTTCATAACAATAATAATAATAACAAAAACAACAATGCTGATGGTGATAATAATTAATAATAATAATAATAATAATAATAATGTATGTACTATAGTAATATATTTACTGGTAGTCATATTTATGAATTAAGGGCTCGGGTGAGCAACAGATTTTTTTTCTGAAACGTCAAAATCCGTAATGTGGAAGCTTTTGCGACTCAAATTTAAAAACAAAAATCTAATTATATGAAAAACTTAATACACTAGAAAAAAAGATATATCTTTTTAAATAGCATCAAAAAGACATCTGGGGACACATAAACCCATCTCTGACTAAAACTTGATGTTGACGTGTGTATAGTTGCTTCAATTAAGTCACATATGATTCATTCCATTATGTTTTTCTTGCGATTTTAAGATTCGATTTTGATTTTGCAGTATGTCACCATTCGCTCTTTACCAGTTTATGTGCCACTAGCCAGCTTCATGATGTCCAAGGATGACAGTTCTTCTTTTTCATATTTGGTCACAAAATATCTTCAATTAAATACACGGGCAGTAGGTTTTCTGTATGCTGATCACAAATCCTTTCTCTTTTCGGAGGATGAAAGCTTTAACAATCTGCATGACAGGTGGTGTTAGCCTAATCCGACAGAGAGCACACATCAACATTCACATGGCAGATTCAGTTCTCCTCAAGGACCAGTGAATGATTCGACACGGCCAATAAAGCTGCCACCTGCAGGCGGATCCAAGAAATTCTGCTGCAGTCTCAATGGGGCTTCGGTGAACTGGATTTGGAATTAATAGAGCATGAGAAATTAGTAGGATTGCGTTCGAAACTTTTTAATATCTTGCTAGCAAGGATTCAAAGTTTCTGGCCGATCAAATCCCCGCTTTATTAATGACCACTTCTACATGGTCTCCATCTCTGCCCTCCTCCAGCCCCTTTTATTTGTGTCGGGAAAAAAAAACCAGGCATCCACCTAAAGATGACAAGGCACAGCCTATATGAATGATTTTTCACATCCACTGTCTCCATTCATCCTGTCCCTCTCTCCAATTCTTTCAGGAAATCTTTCATCTGACGCCCACACGCTTGCACAATGCTCGCAGGCAGGATTTAATATCTGTGGAAAATCCACCAATATGCAGTCAGCTCCAATCAGCCTTTGAAGCCAAAAAGTGGAGAGAAGGGCGCATAATACTAAAAAGATAAATCCCCTCTGAAGTCTAATGGTTTGTGTATATGAAGGTGAGCTGGTTTTCTGCAGGTAACAACACTGACAGCGCTACGCGGCGCGCAAGCAAAGCAAACTCATGCGGCAAACCTGCCAACAGTCCTGCAAACGAACGTGCGGGTACACAATGCGCGTATTTGCGTTTAAAAAAACGGAGGGTGAGCATGGGGTTCTTTGGCCTAATTAAAACTGCGCAGTCCCAAGTAGGGGGTGTGCCTTTCTTAGCCGTACATTACTCTCAAACAAGGTTTTGCTGAAGGGCAAACATTAATTGCTGATGTTCCTGAACAGCTGAGAGAGATGGAAAAGCCCGCGGCTGCTGGTCTTAATTACTTCGTATGAAAGTTGGTACCTGCCAGATTTCATCACCATCACCCAGCGATGGGATCAATTCACGCATGTGCAAGTCTCAAGATTAATCTCCAAATTGAGTCACCTTGCAATTACCGGAAGTATCTGGTTTTCTTAACCCTGTTCCTTTTCCAAACACACAGCTTATGTTCCAGACCACAACTAGACTGTTCTCTGGTTGCCTTAAAAGGTATTTCGCCTCTCATCATTTCATTTTCGTTGTGTTTTGTTTAAATTTATAGTGGACTGATTTCAGAGTTTCTGGCTTTCTTTGCTTGAGAGTATCGACACTTTTTGTTTTGCATCTTCACTGGCAGCATGTTTACAACTGCCCCGTTTTTATTGACCGGAGATTATGGGCACTATTAGATTCTCTGCACTTGTTTAAGATGCTACATCTACAACCATGTGGAGGTTCACCAACATGGAGGAAGAGATATGGCGAGAGATAAGAGCAGGCGCTAAAATATAGTTAAAAAAAAAGCATGAGAGATGACTGAAGGGAACAGTAAAATTGAAACAACGCTGTACAGTATGTGTGTTCCTCGCCAACAGACAATATTCAGCTGTTAATAAAACGACAGTTACTTTTTTTGCAGACGGCTGTGATGTGCAGGACTGGCCCATAAATACACTGGACGTTGGGGAAAATTAACATATTTTCCTGAAATGGCCACACCGCACCTGGCCGCCAACAGAAGTGAAGTCAGTTCCAACTATAAATGCTTTTATATCCAGGTTAAAAACCACACTTTTCCATATTTCTTTGATAAAGGTCTTTCAAGCATTTTAAAAATCGATTTCCCTTATCGGTCTTTTTCGTAATTTCAGAAAGCTACTTTTTATTTCTGTCCTTCACTTTTAAATGTCTTTAAATCTTTTGTTTGTAAATGCATTTTAACATGGTCGATGTATGTTCTTTTTGGAATTTTACGAAGCCACTTTTGCTCTCATGCCTTTGAATGCTGTTGCATTTTGGAAATGCTTTTAGGTGTTGCGCTTTCAGTTGTGTGAAGCACACTGCATTCCCTAGTGGATGAAACGTCCGATCTAAGTAAAGTTGCATTGTCTTGCCTTACGTGTAGCACTTTTGTACAACTGCGGTTGTTGTAAAGTCGCGGTGACTCCAGTCCCCGTCTGTAGCATCAGCGGACTCACCATCATAAGAAGCTTCTTCTCTTCCTCTTTCTCCTGTTGAGCCTCCTCCCTCATGGCTCGGTGTTTCTCCTCCATTTCCTCCAACGCCCGGACCTGTGCCTCCTTGTAGCGACGCGTCTCCTCCTCATAGTGAGCTCTTAGTATGGAGAGCTCCTTCTCGTAGCCCTGGTGCTCCTCACGCAGAGACTGAAGGGAAGAGGAAGCTGTTGATATGACCAAAGGAGCTTGCACTCCCACCCTCTACTTCTTAAGATTTGAAAAAGCACCTGCTCCAGTTTCAGCACTTGCTGTTTGTGCTGCTCGCTGGCCACCTGGTTCTGGTTAAGCAGGGCCTCCCTCTCCTGCTCCAGCCTGCCAATCTTCTCCTTCAGCCGACTCTGCTCTTGGTCCAGGTTCTTTATGGATGCCTCGTGGGCCATCTGGGTGGCTTGTAGGGAGCCAATCTGACCTGGGAACCATCAAAACAAGCAAATTTACAACTACCGCTGTATATTCGTGACATTTCAGAAGACGGTTTATTGGTAAAAGCCCCACAAAATTAGGTACAACTGCAAAATCTAATGATATCCACCTGTCCGTCCATTTTCAATACTTCTCATTTGGGTCGCGGGTAAGTGGAATATCTTTGAGCTGACTTTGGGTGCGACATCTTGGACTGATGACGAATGAGATCCAATATTTTTACAGTGGTTCCATGAGATACGAGTGGCCCGACTTACAAGTTTGTCAAATTACAGACTGTCATTGCTGTAAATTTTTTTTTTTTTTGCTTTGACTTACATTTGTACATAATGAACTCAACTCAAGTAACTTACCAGCAAGCAGCAGGTTGGCAAATAGTGAATCATTCTTAAAAAAAAAAAGAAAATGATAAAAAAATAAAGAAAAAAAACATGCCCAGTTTAAATTACTGTCAAACGAAACATAAAACAACTATCAGTGCATATTGTTATCGTATATTTCAAGCAACTACGTAACAAAAACAGTGTCTGTTGATGACAGAAACTTTTTGAGAGCTTTAAAGAAAGAAGCAAATCCAACTGCTAGTGACATCAGCAACAACCTCCATAGGGAAAGACTGAAGGTCATGAACATAAACAAAAGCACAGATTCTACATCTCTGAAAGAACAGCATGCTGGAATTTGTACACAAATGAGCTTCAACAATTCTGGGGCATAATTTTATGAAATGATGAGAAAAAAGTGAACCTTTACCAAAGTGATGGAAAAGCCTAAAACTTTGAGAAAGAAAGGACGTGCTTAGGATCCCGAAAATACAAGCTAATGTGTGAAACTCACTACAGTGGAAGTCCTGCCAAGGCTTGGGTTTGGTGCTGCCACACTAATCTTCATTGATGATGTAAGACGACGCAAGATAATAACCCAAACCGGAGAGTCAAACACCAAAGGAAGATGATGCGAGCGCTCAGAACACATGCTCGCTCTCTTTTTCTCCATCTCTCTCTCTCACTGCAATGCTGATTTAATTTCGATTATTTCCCACCTATTTGTACCTCAAGACTGTATGTCAAAATGTGTAAAAAGCAAACACGACAAAGTGAGCTAGCCGAAAACATTTGTATCAACAACAGCATTTTATGTAAACGTAGCTCTTGTGTTGAAAAAAATGCATTCAGTGAGTGTGTGTGCTTCGGGCAGGTGGCTCACTAGCTTTGTGGAGGATTTCCGTTGCTTGCTGCTGCACTCGTTCCCTGCAGCCCTCCAGCTCATACTCGGTGTCTTTCAGCTGCATCACCCAAATTTCACCATCCTGGATGGCTTCTTCCAGCTGCTTGTGCAGGTTCTGCAGCACACAGTGGATGAAAAATTGAAGGCTTCAGCCAGCTCCTCCTCGTCCCAGGTTGCTTGTATTCCTTTGCCTGGTTGCCTTCAGTCTATGTCAATTTATTGTCAGTTCTGCTGTTAGTCACGTCGATCGAGTCATGTTACAATTCCTTTGTTGTGAGTGCATTTCTTTGTAACTCCACGTTTTGGACTGATTTTGAGTGTTTTGATTCAAGTACATAACTTGTTTGCCTTTTTTTCCCATTATTGAAAAGTATACTCAAAATCCTCTTTTGAGACTTCTGTACTCCTCCTGCCTTGTTTCCTTGTTTCCCTGCATTTGCCAACAGCAACACCTCAATTACCCAATCCTGACACTAGTTTTAAGCATTCCATAATCTCTTTTCTGACGGTCCCATGATGCACCTCTTGTTGTAGCAGGCATTAAAATGAACAAGTAACTCAGGAAAACAAGGGGGGCTACTATTTTTTTTTCCATGACTGCACATTGAATATACAGCACAATGATGGAAAAAAAACCCCAAAACATCTGCACATGAAAGTTTTCCTCTTGATTTACTTACATAGTGCTCATGCACTACTTTTTCTAAACTAAGAGAGTTCGCGATGGCTTGACTTTAATGCCTACAATACAATGTGTTGTCAGTTACATGACGTGCCGACATCAAACAACTCCTTTAAATAAGGTCATGGATGGCAAATATTGCTCTCTGAATTTGTTGCTGTCATCATTAATGCTCCCGTGCTCATGTTCTTCCATGTTGTTGCTGTCCCAGGATTTTGTTCCCTTAAATCTACCAAGAACTCACTCACTCAGTCTGACTTTACCTCGCTCTACTTCCATCTTTTTTTACGTCATTTCGCCATCCACAGAGGCCAAAGAAAGAAACAAGTATATTTTGGCAAAATTAAGAGTAGAAAGTACAGATATCCGTTTTCAAAAGTAGGGGTTAAAATTCAAAAGGGATCAGAAAAATAGCCACTCAAGTGCAGATACCTCGAAAATCTTGTATTTGTGCTTTACTGCTTCCCACTACTGCGATTATGTATTCATTCTTCACCTTGATGGTTCCCTCAGCATTAACCAGTGACGTCTGCAGTCTGTTGGTCTTGTCCCGGTTCTCTCGCGCCTCCTCCTGGGCCCTCTGAAGCTCATTCCTCAGCTTTGAGAGTGAGCGCTGCAGTGCCGCCTCCTGCGCCTGGAACTCTTTTCGAAGCTCAACCTGAGAACACGCAGGTGATTACGGTCAGATTCGGACTGTCGGGACAAGGTGCTGCATGTGTGTTGTGGAAGGGGGCGCGTGTGGTTCTACCTCGGTCCTTTTCCAGGCGAGCAGGTTTTCGGTGGTGAGCTGGTGCGTCCTGGTCATGGCCTCCAGCTCCCGCTCGTAGTACTCCTGAGCCTTGGCCAGTTTGGCCTCGTACTCCTCAACCACCCGAACCTTGTCCTTTGTCAGCTCTTCCACCCTCTCCATTAAAGACTCCACCTGTGTGATAAAGAAAAAAAAAAGACAACTTTTGTTTTTTTTTTTAAATCTCAAATTTAAACCCTCACGACTGCCAAAACACACAGTTGAACAATGAAGGGCTGAACGATTTTAAAAAGGGAGTGTGCTGTAATTTTTTTCTCCCCACAATATTGCGATTGCTATATTAAATATGCAATTTTTTCCTAGGTGCTGTTCCCATGTATTTTATTAACAACCCGAACAATAAACTAATCTGCATTAGAAGAAAAAACATATCAGATTTATTAGGCATAAATGCTCTGGTTTTATATGTTAGGTTTAGGTTAAAATAAAGACAAATGAACCATGAATTAATTTGACAGATGTTCTATTTGTCGACTTAGAAAGTTATTAAACACTTTGACTTGCAGTCTTTTAAGCGTTCGCTACGACAAATTCACAAAATTCTACCAGGCAAGTGTGGTGTAAATACTGTCTTAGTATGTCCTAAATCAGATTGTAAGAGTAATGCAAACAAATCTGTGGCTTTATCACTTGATAGGAAAGAAAAAAATGTGAGTCAAAGAGCGGGATGACGTGCAACAATTCACATCTGCACAACAACAAAACCCCTATGCTTGTTTAAAGAATAAATCAAGACACCAAAACAGCAATTACCCCGTTAAGTAACTTGCCGCATAAACTGTCTCCAAAAGGCAAAGTTAGTGAGCGTCAACCTCTTCTCTCTTCTTTTCTGTCCCACCTCTTGTCTATGGAGCTCAGCCAATTTCTCCTGGTCTTCGGTGGAAGTGGCGCTCTGGTTCTGCTGGTTGTTTAGCAGTTCCTCCACCTCATGGCGGTGGTTGGACCTCAGCTCCTCCAGCGCTCGCCGCTTATCCGCCTCAAACTGGGCCTGAGCCTGGCTGAATGCCCGCAGCTTCTCCTCAAAATCCCGACGCATCTCCTCCACCTAGTAGGATCACGGAAAATATTCTATTCTATTTGGTGGCGTGCGAGCTGTGCCGAGCCCAACTCCCGCAGTCGTTCACTCCAAATTTACAACATCTTTAACCGTTAATATCTTGACATAAGCCGGCATGAACAAATCCTTGCACTTTCTCTGCACCCCCTGATACAAGAAACCTGACACATAGACGAATCACACAGACATGAGGTTGAAAAAGTAAAGAAAAAAATGCAACGTGAGGTGTCATGTTATGGATCTGAGTTCGATCCTAGATCCAAAGAGGGAAATGAGGGACTGCCTGCTGCTTTTAGATAATATCACAAAAAGCATGATATGGATGATTGCGTGGTGTGACGTGGTATGATATACGAAATTGTTTTTTATGTTTTTGCTGAGACGCTGTTTTGTTTTGCTTTTTTTTTTTTTTTTTTAGTGTGTGAAGTTGACTGAGCAATGACTCTTCTCACAAGTAGCTGTCAACAACTGGATGTATCGCATAATGTAAGTAAAAGACCAGTTTCGGTACACTGTACTACATTAATGTCCTTGTAATGTGCCAAGTGCGTCAATGGGTGCACTTTTAGCCATAGCAAATTTTGCACAAAAGTGCAATCCTTAACCTCCTGACTACCAGGAAAAAAAATGTTGTCCAATCACATTTATTTTGACATTCCCCAATCTATGTGAAGTAATTGGACTCCTCCAAAAGAAATTTTTGAAATCCCACTACATTTTTTAAACAGGCTCAAATACACTTAAAACAACTCAAACAACACTTTAACGTGTTCATAAGAGTCTTATAATTAAAATGCCAACAGCATTTCAAGACAAAATGTGGTCGATA
>NW_017805983.1:2211897-2234785 GCF_001891065.2 Hippocampus comes | reverse complement strand
GGGGGGGGGGGGGTGGGGGGGATTGTTGCTATAAGGGTCAGAAAAGTCATTGAATACAGCAAAAACATTGCTCCATCCATTATCTAATCCGCGTATCCTCACAAGGGTCGCGGCCGTGCTGGAGCCTATCCCAGCTGTCGTTGGGCAGTAGGGACACCTTGAATTGGTTGCCAGCCAATCGCAGGGCACACATTGACGAACAATCCATCGGCGCTCACACTCACACTTGGGGACAATTTAGAGTGCTCCATTAACCTGCCGTGCGTTTTTTGGGAATGTGGGAGGAAACCGGCGTACCCGGAGAAAACCCACACAGGCACGGGGAGATCATGTAAACGCCACACAGGAAGGCTGGAGATAGAATCGAACCCTGCACCTCTGCACTGTGAGGCAGGCTTGCTAACCAGTCGCCCATCGTGCCGCGCAACTTTCAAAATAAAAGCACCAAATAAGTAACATTTTACTTGAACTTAATGGTCACTGTGAGGGTCGGTCAGAAACTGTGGGCAGGCCCTGCGTGCGTATACCTCTCTGCTCATGGAAACCACTCGCTGTGTGTGTTGGGCTTCAGTGCAGAGCTGTGAATCCTCCATTCTTTGTCTGTACATCTCAAACTCTGCCAGAGCCTGCAAGAGCACAACCATCACGGACTGTTAATATTCTGTCACCCACCTTTGGCACAACACCCGAGTTAATGGCACGGCACATGAAGACAAACAATTATTCACACCCACGTTCACGACGACGGGTGGTTGAGAGCAATTCCTGTCCCGGGGAGCCTTGACTTTATGGGACCTGTTTAAGCAAATAAAGTGAGTCTACTTGATGGTTCTTGCTTTGTGTGTGTGTGTGTGTGTGTGTGTGTGTGTGTGTGTGTGTGTGTGTGTGTGTGTGTGTGTGTGTGTGTGTGTGTGTGTGTGTGTGTGTGTGTGTGTTTTTAGGGCAGTGGATAAGGATCAAATATTTTCTTGACTTCACAATTGCATGATAAAATATTTGCTTGCCACTATACTTTGAAACTTTGGAATTTCAAATTTGATTTGTGGTTAAAATGAAAATAATCAAATGCAGGGGCAAGTGTGTAGATTTAATATTAGGATGAGGTAATTATACATAAGTGCTGCCCCACTACATCACCAGGCAGCATTGAAGTCAACTAGAAGAACCATACACACACACACACACACACACACACACAAAAAAAAAAAAAAAAATGGTGTGCTGAATTTACTAAACATGATTTTGTCAAGTGGCTGTGTGAAATGAAGTCATCTGGAACCAGATAATTTTTTTTTCAGTAGACTATTTAAAAAAATGTATCTGGATCCAGATTATGTTATTGTGTGCAAACACCTGACAAAATAAAAGTGAGTACCGGTAAATTCAACACACCCATTTTTTTTTTCAGTGTACCTAAGGTTTGTACTAAGAGCAAAACGAAGAAGCAGAGAAGGTCGAAATCACGGGTGTCAAGCTAATTTTTTATCACATGATAGCTACCGTTTCCCTTGGGGGGCCGTTCTGACTGTGAAACCATAAAGAAGAATCCAAAAATAGTGGTCGATTCAACTATTATTTAAGTGACTGTAATGAGGGGTTTGGTAACAAGAAAATGCTGACAATATCTCTCTTATTTATTAGATATGAAAATTTGATATTTTGGTATAGATTTTAGCAGGTATCATTTAATTTGACATGTTTTATTTGCTTATGTGCATCGCATAAAATGATGTGGCGGGCCAGATCTGGCCCCCGTGCCTTGAGTTTGACACATGTGGTCTAAATAATCTCCAGTAATTATTGTTCCAACAGACAAAAGAGAACTGATACTGTGAGTATTGTCATATGCTCTGGTTGTATGTGTTGCTGCTCCATGTGTTAAAGTAGAATTTTGGAAGCATGGGGCGCTTATAATTACTGTAACATTGATTCTAATTTCCGTTAGCCCATCTATGGCCTTTATCAGGGTCAGGTTTTTTTTTTTTTGTTTGTTTTTTAACATAAACTTGAAATGTGGATGACACTAAGCTTGTCAGAATTGTGCAGGTGAGAGTGGGAACTGGCGCTAAAGAATCATTTTTAAAGTGTTTGAATAATTTCATATGTTTGAATGTGTGTAAACTGTGTGGGAGAGGTTTAAGAACATCATTTGTCTCGGTTGATCGTAGATTTTCATCTATTACCAATGGGTTAGCATATAAATTGGACAGCCCTGATGGGAAGTGATGTGTTCAGTACCATCACTGTGCTGCCAAAATTAAGTCAACACAACTAAATCTAAATCTAAAGTCTCTCTCTTATGATGACTAAATGAAGTCTAGTGACCTGTCTTTTCATGTGTTCATGTAATTCGACAGATTCCTCCAGACTGGCCAGCCGCCGGCGCAGATCGGCCTCATCCACCATCTTGCTCTTGTACTGCATAATCTTGTCTCGGGTTTCTGTCACGATATGCTGCACCTGAGCAGAGACCAATAAAAAAACAATAAATCCCCTAGGGTTGAAGAAGCATTGGATATTATTTATAGATTCAGTCACCAATAGCTTTATTGTCTAAATGACATTTTATCACAGCAATAATTTCAACATCCTGTTGCTGGCATTATTCAAAGTCCTTGGGGATCTCTTTGTGGGAACAAAAAAAAAATGTATCCTAAAACAGTCGGTACCTCATCCTCGTGGGCTTCCTTCAATGAATCAATCTCTTCTTCGTGCTCGTCGTTCTTGGTGTTGAGAGCATAGATAACCTGGAAAACAAGATGACAGAATGAGGATTGGTTGTGCAGCTTTCATGCAGACTCAATGTGAGATCAATAGTTGTGCGATGACAAGCGACATTGCACTTTGCACGATGAACAGCAGAGAACGCAAACAGACTGAAGGCATTCTCCTCCTGTTTTTCTGCCTGTCTCCATCGAAGACAAGGGAAAAAGTGCACACATTTACTAAGTGAATGAATATGAGATAGAGTGTGTACAATAACACCTCCTCAGTCATGCTCCCTCACTCCCACAAGCGTAAGCTGCATTTATAAGCGCTGCAGGTGAAGGGTACGCTCCTGCGAACGAAGGCGCTTTAAGTAATGAAAAATAAAGCTTCAGCCAATTGAGGCCCCCACCACTCCTCCACAAGCAAAAGTTTCACCAGTCAGCTGAATCCTAAACCCGCTGCGGCTGGCTCATCCACATTTTGTGAAGAGGAGTTAGAAAATGCTAAGTCTGCGCCAGCCACTTCATTCACCTCTACCCTCAAGCCTACTTCATGGGATGTTCGAGACCACTTTGTCTCCAAACCGATACTAGTAAGAGTATTACAGCACTTGAGTACTCATCGATACTGATACCAGGTAACCAATACCACTGGTGCTTTTGATACATAAAATTTCAGGTCAACCAATAACAGATAATATGAAGGAAAGACCTTTCGTTTATGTCAGACAAAAGGAAAAACAGTCACTCAGCAATACAGAATTTCAGTTCAAAATTAAACACACACAACTCACTCTGATTTAACAAGAGTGCAAAATAAAACTGACAAGTCCCTGAGTTTTAGTCTTTGTTCATAAATGAACTGAAGTGCAAAACAATGCCGGTTCTACTGTTAACTATTAAACATGACACCATGACGTTGGAAAATAGGGCTGGGCGATACAGCTGAAATATTTTGCACAAACCCAGTATTTCCTATGAGCCGACACTGATGAATATTGATTTTTTTTTTACCCATCAGTATTAAAAAAATAATAATAATGATTTAAAATGAAAATATCATAAAATACAACCATCCAGAGGAAAAATACTCTCCATATTAAAAAATATAGGTACATGAACAGAATGCAACAATCGAGTGTGTGTGCATATATATATATATATATATATATATATATATATATATACATACACATATAGCTGTCAGGATGTTGTTTTGTCTCAGCTTGCCGTGTAGAGTATGCAGCCAGAGGGAAAAGGTCCATTTTAGCCCTGCGTTCTGTACAAGGCTTTGATGGAAGCCGCTTTTAATCATACATGATTATCATAATGATGCATGCTGCTTTCATCTCTTCTCTTTTTCTTGCGTTCCTCATCTCTCAGAAGCGAGACACATCGCACATTTGTATGCACTAAAAACATGATGCTGATGTTGCTTTTTATCAGTATGCTTCTTGTCACATCTTCTCATGATGACGAAGACATGTTACTGCTGCAACACTTCTCTGTTGTATCAGCTCAACCAGATTCCAAGCATTTATTATGTACTGATGTGTTTTGTTTTGTTTTGTTTTTTGGTCACAATTGTGATTTTGTTACCTCCGGAAAAGACAATCTCAGATTAAGACTGAGAAAGTACTCTACGGACAATAAGTGGGCATCTGATGTCAGTTCAACATCAATATGACATCAAAATCCAATCTTTAACACCCAATTGATGTCACGTGCCCACTATAGTATTGGGGATATCATCTTTATTCAATCACCGAAAGACGCAGTGAGGTCTCATGATCTTTAGGTTTCAATCGGAATGAAACATTTTTGACAATCCTGCACAAAGGTCCATAAAGAAACACTTGGACTTTGTTCCGGCAGAACTCTGATCTTACCCTCATCAAACACCTGTGCAATGAACAAGAGAAAGGATGCCACAATCACTGACCTCTGACTTCACAAAAGTTCCTTTCACAACCAATGATAAGAATTCCCACTTAGCGACATTCCTTTTGGAGAAAGTCTTACTACAAGAATGTAAGTTTTTGTGGCTGCAAGGGAGGGACCTACTCCTTATTTACCATGATTCATTCATTTTACAAACCGCTTTATCCTCACTAGGGTTGCGGCGGGTGCTGGAGCCTATCCCAGCTGTCTTCAGGCAGTAGGCGGGGGACACCCTGAACCACTTGCCAGCCAATCGCAGGGCACACAGAAACGAACATCCATTTACGCTCACATGCACACCTAGGGACAATTTGGAGTGTTCAATCAGCCTGCCATGCATGTTTTTGGAATGTGGGAGGACCTACTCCTTATTTACCATGTCCAATAAAAATGACATCATGCTGAGCCAAGTGATGTAAGAGATTATTAAGTGAGCTGTAGAAAACGATCCAGTTTCACTTTTTGCATTTCATTCTGATGAACGTCAGTATTTATTGAGGTCTACGAAAGAAAAATTAGTTTTATTCACATAGCTATGCAAGCAATGTCATCATAAACGGAGCAATTAAATGCTCTTCCACTACATGGCTGAAGGTACAATTAACCTACTGGACCTATTGCTGTTCAGAAAGATACTAATAGCTTTGTGGTCAATTTAACAGGTCCACATTTCACACTGAGTGCATCTGTGAGTAAAGTGAGGGATATAATGGAGCGGTGTTCCTTCAAATTTTTCCAACCTCAAATTTGCCCTTTGGTGCAATAAATGTAGGAAAACACTCGCTTTGGGAAGCGAAATGGACTCCTGCCTATTTGTGACAGTGTATAACAAGATCAAGGAAAAGCCCTGCCTGGCTAATCTCTACACAATGACTCCATAGCGGGGAAAAAAAAACAACTCCCATTTGAGTCCAGTCGGGATGCAAAAACGGGTGTGGTTTTGCCACACATTAATAATCCTAGTTATTGTCTTTGTTTCTTGCTGGGTGAAAGTCATCTCATTTGTTGTCATTAATGCACGAAGGGATTTCGGTCTGAATACAACCAAAACAAACTCGGGATAAATGGATTTAGCTCAGCGATGCACTTGAGCAAGGCTGTCACATCCACCCCATTCACAACTGACCTGAATTTCTTTGGACCGTGGAGCAGGTGATTTGGCTTCACGGTGTGCAATAGCACAAAGCTCCCCCCCCCCTTTTTTTTGTCTGCACGTTACGTAAAAATGCATCCTCATGTGTGTGCTTGCTTGCACTGCAGACTTTTGACTGTGTATCCACTCGACTAAAACCAACTCACAGCTGCCACCTCAAATTTCCCACTACTACAGTGGCTTTGCATTCAGGTACAAAGACTGACAAAACCCTGCGTCCCCCAAGATTACGTAAGACACTCCAGCCCTCCCCCCACCACCGTTTTCTGGTGGTAAAGGCTCCGTTGTGATAACGCAGGTTAGGCAGTGGATTTGGCCACGCAGGAAACCCGGAGAGTTTGCATAGACGCATCACTTGCAGGAGGAATTTCAATAACACATGCAAATGCAACCATCTTTATGGCCTGCATTTTATTTTTAAAGAGTGATAGCTGCGTCTTACTGATCTAACTTGAGCATGACAGCTGCCACACTGCGCCACAGACACCCAGTGAGATGCCATCACTTGTTTACAAGCAAGGTCCCACGTCAAAAAGAGCCGCCCTCCACTCCACTACTCCACTCAAACCCGCGCTGAATGCACATCGCTCACCTTGGTCAACTGCGCAATCTTTTTACTCATCTTCAAATGGAGGTCTTGCGTGTATTCCAGCGTCAAACTCGCGTCGTAGAACATGCTCGATGTTGACGACGGGACGTATTTGGCTCCGCCGCCGCTGCTGCTGGAGCCGCTCGTCGAGGTTCCGTAAGCGGGCTGCCAGCCTGCTCCAGTCGCCATTTTTCACCACGGCACAAATACAAGACGTTCGATCCAAAAGCGGATGGGGGGTGGGGGGTTACGCGCGCAATCCTGCCATCGCAAGCGGGGATACACCGATCTGGGGGCGTCCCATTGTACTTCGCGCCAGCTGCTGGAGACAGGAAGAGTCGGAGTTGCACGCCAGATGCTGTTCATCTGAAGGTGCGCATGCACGATTCTTTTTATCCCCCCGCCCACGTTTTTTATGCGACTCTCGGGGCCAACTGTTCATTTAAGGCAGACGACGGCCGACATGTTGACGCAGCACAGCCCGTTCGCCGGCGTCCCGCATCCAGCCCGGAGACGCAGGTCCATCTCTAGTGATGTCTTCAGTGGCTGTAGGAAAGTTTAAATTCGAGAAGAAAATTACGTCAACTTTTACCTTTTAAACCACATAAAATAATACAAAACTGGGTACCCGTCATACGTTTGAATACATTAATTATAAAACCAAAATGCTTTCTACTTTAAATATGGTCAATGTTTCGGTTGTTTGCTAACGTCATACACTTGATGGCGTTCGAGCCGTTTTTTACAATTGTCCTACACTGACATCTAGCGGTTAAAAGTTTAAAATGCAACAAGCATTTTAAAGCAACGGTCCCCCGCCACAGCGAGCAAAGGGGTCCAAACAGTGTCGCAAGCAGTACCATTGTTTTGTCCTTGATACTCTTTATGATTAAGTGCACTTTCCAATTCTACTTGTAATATTTCTTCCATGAAATTGGATAATTTAAATCGCAAAAGTGTGTTATCTTCATTTCGTTTCTCAAGTTTCTCTTGGCTGTCCTGTTCCCAGTTTGTGTCTATGGATGCTATATTTTTTTTTTGTCCAGTTAGATTGTGGCCGTGACGTGCTTCAAAATCAGAATTTACTGCCAATCTATTAGGAATGTTTCTTACAACTATCAGATTTCAAATTCTTTTTCAATTATGTCCAAATTTTCCCATATACTGACTGGTTAGTCAGAGCAAAACTGCTTTCGGCCATGTTGGACTAACGTCTGCAGAAATCTCTTCACAGTAGTAGAGTAGGAGATTTGGTAATCAGCATTTCTGAGAGTGTTATGTAATTTAGGTTTTGGTCATGTTGTTCAATAAATACTGGTTCTGGATTGCTCCAGATTATCTATGTGGTACAAATGAATGCTGTAACTTTGCATTTTTATCTAGTACTGTATTGATGTTTCTATATTGGCAAACAAGTAAATCCCGATTGAAGGCGTTACGTAAAAGTAAACCCACAATCTAGAAAAAAAGTATTTAACACTTTAAAAAAGTCTCAGTTTTGGAGGATGTGTTCGGGCGACAAGCAGACTAGGAGAAGGGGCTACCCTCTTTCCCCACTCCCAAGGATAACCAAGGCTACAACTCGAGTCCATACAAAAGAAAATTTATGTAACGCTGAAATGTCGGGAACAATCAGCTCAGGGTGCACACTGTCAAAACAACCAAATAACAGTCTAATTTCTCAAACTAAACGTCGCAAATCGATAACGAAAATCTAACAGAGGCCTCAGCTGACTCCATAAATAAACAGGAGAAAAACAGTGAAAACTAAATGGCTACCCACCCCGAAAGCGACCTCAAACAGGACACACGGTGCACTTGGGTGTCGGGCGAAAAGAAGAGAAAGCCTAACTCCAGCAGCAGCCATTTTTAAAAGTTTCTATGCTGGTTTCGGTTTCTCAAAATACTGTATTGCTTTTCTCGAAACTGGTCCGTGGCGCACAAAAAGGCTGGCTCCGCTGTTTAAAGGGGTTCTTGACAGCACACAAGCTAATAAAATTGATGGAAATACATCGTCTACTTAAGTAGACGTAATTTGACCGAATTTCAACTAAATTGTAAATTGTCTACTCGAGCTAAATATGTACACTTAAGATTGATTTAAGGGGGAGGATGACGTCTTACATATGATTAAAAATGGACTTTCAAGGGCGGAGTCGTCGACAAAAACTAGACGGTTTGAGGATAGGTCAGCCAACTGCGTTGCTGGCTTGCTTGTTTCAAGTCGGTAAATGATTTATTTGGCTCGTTCAGAGCAGCGACAGCGAGCTAGCTCTGACTGTCCAACACAACTATGATGAGAACCCGCTGGCAGCAGGTCTGGTTGTGAAACATTGTGTTTATTGATAGTCGACCAGCAGATGGCCTCATTTTCTCATAAAAAGTGTCCCTATACCCTTGGCAGATGATGGAGTTTTGAACACTAGTCGAGTACAGACACGGGCATCTTAAATGCTGAAGTGGGGCTCAGTTATTCATCAGTACTACTGGGGGCTAGAGAGAGCCACACACTTAACTAGATGAATGACAAAATGCTGCTTTAAATATGGACAAAATACGTAAATACGTGCAAAATTCATGCTCAGAATAAACATGATTTTTGATCATACATTTTTCAATGCATGTATAAAAGGCACACTATAGTCCCCCAACAACAAAAGGTTTGAAGCAAACAACAAAATAACCAATGTAAAGGTCTTACTTGCAAAATAATTGTCATTTAATGACAGCTCAAAACTGTTCAACAATAAACATGAAGTGCAAGAACTCATGTTGTATTTTTCCCCACAAAAAAAAAAAATAACCAACTCACAATTCTTGTAATAGTGTTGAGGTACTGTGTCCTCCAATAACTGTGTGATAAATCATCGGGTGTGCGATGGAGAATTATCCAGCCTGCAAAATATTACGACAAATAATCTATCCACGTTCACCGATGCTAGCGAAGTATAGTACTGGGCAAAATTATTAAATGCTCTTAAATTATTATACATTGAGATAAGATCATTATTACTCGAGCAGCTATTTTATTGTTTCGTGGTGTGCCATGAGATTTCAGTCATGTAAAACAAATGTGTTTGCTTATCAGCCGTTGATAAAATACTACCACTAGTTTGTTCTCAAAGGTAAAAAATGTCAAACTCCTCTCCTTATCACATGCTATGGACCCTTTCTTTTCTCCACTCCATCATCTGCATTTCTCCCATTAGGCTTCACCTGGCCGGGGTGCTAGAGAAGAGTGCACCTCATGTGGTAATCAGAAACTGAGATATTCGTGTTGGAGTGAGTGAAGAGACCCCCGCTCAAACCCGTGCAGCGCACACGTAAGCATACCTGCAACTTCCCCATTTGGATTCAGACTAGAGATAACTGTTACAGTGCGTGCGGTGAGGTCCTCGAAACAGCACATCTACTCCACCGTGCCATTGTTGAACACGACTGTAGTGCAAACATCCAGTTGCACTGCAGGAAACGTTTACTGAACTGATCGGCTAATTCAAAGCCATTGTGCCCTTTTCCGTTTGAGCGGCCATCAATCAAAGCGTGAAAGGATGCGAATGGCAGCAATTCAATGATAGTGAAAGGGTGATTTAGGAGGGGAATAACCATTGATTCGATGAGGTGAGGAGAAAAGGAGAGAAGGGGAGAAGGAGAAAAGGAGAGGAGGGCATCAGAGGAGGAGGAGAGGGATTGCAGCAGCACACCCGTGCGTAAATGTGACCATCCTCGCTGTGGACTCTCCACCCTCCCTCCTCTCCATTCCGCACGGGCGCCTCGCTGCTGCCTTTTCCAGCCGGGATCACCTCCTCGGTGGTCGCTGGACAAATTTAGACCGTGGAGTCCCGGGTGTCGCGGCTCGGCGCCCTCCTCCAGGGTTTAGGAGGAGCGCCGGGAACCACGTCCAGGTTTCTCCCGGGCTTCGTGAGCACCACCGGCGAGAGTCATGGCTCGGAACGCCGGGAGAGACGCGGTTCGACCCGTTCGCGGATGCCCGTGATGCGGGGTCTGATCGCGCCGCAGAACACTTTCTTGGATACCATCGCCACTCGGTTCGACGGGACCCGTGAGTTCCAAGTCTTAGCTGTGAATGACTGTTTATCGCGCCGCGTTTCACACTATTCATCCTCATCACATTGATTACATCGGCCAGAGACTATTGGCTCCGAATGTGTTGCTAATTTGGTTGATGCATCAATTGATGAATGATCCCACACATAAATGAAACGGAAATGCGCACACACGCAGAGAAACATTCATGAATTAAAAAGCAGAACTTGGGCAGTGATAAAGTAAAACCCAAATGGCACTCTGTAACAGCAAACACATGTACACTCAAACAAAAATGAAAACATTACAGTGCTGTAATGCTGTCGACTGCAGTTGAGTTGCAATCGGGTGATTGAAGGTTCATTGCTACAAGGTATTAACCATATGCATGCTGGGACTGTGCCAAATGTATATGCAACAACTTGGGTCGATCAAAAAGGAAGAGTTTCATCTATTTTTGTGGGGTTTGCCCACTTGAGCTTTTTCATGGTTTCACTCACACGACCAAATGTAAATTCCCAAATGTAAATTCCTTCCAGAAATAGAATACATTTGACAAATGACAACACTGGAAAAAAAGTAATCTTCAGCATTTGTCATGGTTCCGTCGTGTTAAGTTATCATGTCAACAATGAAAACATTATTTTGGAGTGTTCAACAGAAAAATGTAATTTAAAATTATTTTTCCTTTGTTCAAAATACTACAAATCGGGGATATACTTTTTAACAAGCAGTATATAAGTAATTTCAGGGAGAGGTACAGCCACACTACAAATAGGAGATTTGTTGTACTGTACTGTATTCACTCATCCATGATGTGGGAGGGGCCACAACCCTCGCAATCGTTGAATGATGGGATTTTTTCTGTCTTGCAACGTCTTTATATGGACCATCTTATACTTTTGATTTTTTTCAGTGTGCAAGGTTAGTGACTACTTGAGGTCTAACAATTAATCCAGGGGAGTTCTATCCATAAAACCGCGAGTTAGCATGTCCGCCTCACAGTGCAGTGGTGCAGGGTTCGATTCCGGCTTGGGCCTTTCTGTGTGGAGTTTGCATGTTCTCCCCGTGCCTGCGTGGGTTTTCTCCAGGTACTCTGGTTTCCTCCCACATTCCAAAGACATGCATGGCAGATTAATGAAACACTCGAAATTGTCCTTAGGTGTGATTGTGAGTGTGAATGGTTGTTTGTCTATTTTGTGCCCTGCGATTGGCTGCCAACCAGTTCAGGGTGTACTCACACCTAGGCACAATTTCGAGTGTTTCATTAATCTGCCATGCATGTCTTTGGAATGTGGGAGGAAACCGGAGTACCTGGAGAAAAACCACGCAGGCCCAGGGAGAATATGCAAACTCCACACAGGGAGGCCAGAGCTGGAATCGAACCCGGTACCTCTGCACTGTGAGGTTGACGCGCGAACCACTGGGTCACCAGGCCGCCCTATATAAAATCCCATTTTGCCAAATGTAAATTGAAAGTAGATCCAACTTAAAATTAATTGTGGAGATATTTTTTAAAAAGTGTATTAAAAACTGTAAGATGTATGTAAATTCAAAGATGCAAAGATTGACCAGTAAAATAATAGACTCAAGTAGAATTTACTTGCAAATTAGTGTTTTACACAATTTGGTCAAAACAAAGAATGTTTTTTTGTGACTACTTGATAATTTGATGCAATTAGTTGCCTTACATTTTCTAAGTAGATTAAGCTCCAAACAAACTAATGTACACAACGTTGACATTGCACATCCTCTATAAGACTACCGGTAATCCTTTTATTCAAATGTAGTGTAAAACTCGCAATTTCTGTGCACAGATCACTAACAATCAACAAGAAAAGTGGAGTTTTTGTTGTTCACACAGTTACGTAACACCACCCTGAAGGTGCAAACTCACAGGAAAAACGTGCAAGACGGATAAACTGTAAATGAAAGGGTTCTTTACTGATGTTACAAAACATTGAACAGAAATAAGAAAGCAGCAGTGTGACAACTACTTTGACTAGTAAAAGCCGTATTCCATTTCACATGCTCCTTTAAGAGATCCACTGATGACACACAGTGCAGATTTCATGCATTGTCAAATTTGATGATAGTTGGTTCACATGATGAAGACGGAAAGGATCTGGTGGCGTGCAGTACTTCCAAATATCAGCTCAGAGAAGCAGTGCCATCACTTCCTGGCAATACGCTACATCAGTGAAACGATTAAGGAGACCCTTTGAAGGCCCTGGGAATGACCTTTGCCAAAAGTAATAGGCACTGTCACAAAAACAAGACCTGACGCAATGTGATGAGTTCAAAATATCCTGAGTGATGACAACAGGAGCAATTTAGAGGAAGAAAACGTCGTCGGGCATGACCCTCAAGGTGAGCTTTTCGTTCTTGATTGCTCGGCAGCTCCAAACCTTGGCAGGTTCCAAGTTAAAAGCAACAGTCGGGGAATTTTAATGAGATATGCTGACCTAGGAAGCATGTGACAAGCGTATGTTTACAGCCAAGAGGGCCATTTGTTTTTCATTTAGAGAAGCAAAAAGTGGACTTAGACAAGTTAAGTTACTACTGGCAGCACAGTGGTACAAGTGTGAAGCAGAAATGCTTTACAGTTTATCGGTTTGGATTGAGAATTAATTTAAACTTCCTGTGGTGCAAGACCTGCTCAAGAACCTCGTCATAATCAAGTTATGCTTGACCCTCTTCCAAAGTGCTTTCTATTAAAAAAAAAAAAAAATCAGCAAAAGAGATGCACACTCTGCTGAAATTTGGATGAATATAATGTCATGGAGGTTTTTCAGACAGGTTTAAAGATTCTGCATAGCACATTTAATGACATCCTCTTGGCTCATGATACTTGACTAGCCTCCTAAGACCCGAACTCTTGCAAGGCATGCATTTTTATTTTATGTTTATTTTCTCTTTGATATTTAGGCTAATTGGGACCTGATGAGTGTAAAAACAAAGAATTATCTTTTTACATGATGTAAGGTCCTCATAAGTGGACGCCAGGCCCTTGTAGTCCACAATTTAATATTGTAGTCTTGACAACCAAAACGTCATGTCCACACATGTGGACGCCAGGTCCCAGGAGGTTAAGGACTATGTGTGTCTTTTTTGTTGGACCTGACTCCAGCGTTTGATATCGTAAACCACAGTAATCTGTTGGCTCATTTTCAGCACCAGGTGGGCATTAGTGCTAGCACTCTAAGGCGGTTTAGATACAATTTAGCAGGCAGAATGTTTGTGTCGGTGGCACAGTGAACAACTGTTAGCACATCTGCCTCACAGTACAGAGGTCCAGGGTTCCGGGCTCTGGCCTTCCTGTGTGGAGTTTGCATGTTCTCCCCGTGCCGGTGTGAGTTTTCTCACATTCCAAAAACATGCATGGCAGGTTCATTGAACACTATATATTGCCCTGATTGCCTGGCAACCAGATCCACGTGTAACCTCGCATTCTGTCTAAAGACAACTGGGATAAGCTCCAGCATGCCCGCAACCCTCATAAACAGATCAGATAATGGATGGATGGGTGGACTTTTTGTGCTAGCCTCAGTTGCTCTCAGTCTCAATGTCGTATAGTGTTCTACAGGGTTCAATTTTGGGGGCCTTGCTCTTTTCAATGTATTTGCTGCCCATGGGCTCCACCTTAAGAAAGCATGGCGTTTCCTTTCACTGCTATGCAAAAAAGCCACTTTCATCTTTAAGGCCAATTTTGTCCTGTGTGGTGGAAATCTGGATGATGCTAAACTTCTTGTTTTAATTGCCTTTGGTTTTATATGACTGATTTTTACTTAATGTAGAGCACTTTGTATGTAGTTGTGGTTGTTTTACAGTGCTCTCTATCCATCCATCCATCCATCCATCCATCCATCCATCCATCCATCCATCTCTATCTAGCGAGGATGACCATTATATAAATTGAATGGTTGGATGATAAACACTCACTGGCGACCTTTTGTAGAAATATACAAGATCTCATACTGACTCCTTGTACACGTTAATGCACAATAGTTGTGCTTTAGCTGCAACACACACAATGGAAAAAAATGAAAGCACATGAAGTGAATGAGTAAAAGTGCCTGTGTGACAGATTCTTGTCAGTTGAGATATGAAGATAAGTGAAAATGCACTTGCAGCTGTAGTTGTGGAAACGGGTCCCCAAGATGGCCAATAGTCTTGCACTCTCATCTGTCGTCTTTCCGATATCATCTGTGCTTGTGTGTCAGCTGACATCTTTCAATTCTAATCACATCTCATTTCAGAAATCTCATTATATATACCGGTACATCATTTCCTACACTGTGCCTATTGCACAAGGCCTCGGGACCTCCAAATGAGTGACTGAAGGGCATGCGTTTCTGATGCCTTCTTCACGCATGTAAAATGGTGGCTGGATCGCTTGTATTCATTCACTACTTTATGGATGACCTTTCAAAATTAATTTTCATCCACTTTGTTTCAAATCAATGTTCAATGATCAATTAAAAAAAAAAAACACAAGTTACTTTTGGTCCATCCTGCAATTGATTTAACATGGTGGCATGATCGTTGATGTTTAGACTACCCAAGATCACAGTTCACGAGTAATCATGTGGGTGTGTAAAAAGTAAGATTGTGGTGCCAGAATGAGCAAAATACTATATCTCCCGGGACAGACACCAAGATCGACTTTGTTTTTCTTGTCTGAATGAAATCTGGCCAGCACATTTACATGAGCTTTATTGCTTCTTTACTGATGCATAAATGAGTTTTTCCACTTTCTATCCTCTCATTTAGTATCTCCAGTGCAGTTCACATCCTTCAAAGTGAACATTCTGCTCACTCCACATTCACTCATGAATAGACGTTAATGATCCCGCAGGACGGCATACTCACTCGCTCTGCTCCAAAATGAATTATGCACAGCTGTCCCCATAACGTGCTGCCATTCCAGCATGTTCACGTGTACGTTTTCCTCTCATTATTAGTTTGGATAATTACCAACGGCGCCGCAATACTGGATGAGCAGAGAATGTTTGGAGAGAACAATAGAGCAGCAAAGAAGTGAAGGGAGACAAGGGAAGTTCATTGAAAACCAGCAGGCACGTTAAATTGTCCCCAAAGAGAACTCTTCAAAGGAAGAAGAATCATGGCAAAGTTTGAACCAAGAGCCGAGACGAACATGCTGCCAAACAGGGAAGGCTGTACAGAAAATATGAATAGAATTTTCTTTAAATTACACTAACGGCACAGAGGCAATTATTTTACAGAATTTCTGTACTGTCAATGTGTTTAACTCTATGCTGACTACACAAAACCAACTCCAGGATCCAATCCTGGAGACCGACGATTATTGTTCTTGCGTAATAGGGATTTACAAATGCAATCACCGAGCTCATTATGTAATCCCATCTTTGTTTTTCTAATGGTTCTGATTTGCTCTACGCAGACAGCAACTTTGTGCTGGGGAATGCCCAGGTCCAAACGCTCTACCCCATCGTCTACTGCTCTGATGGCTTCTGTGAACTGACCGGCTTTGCTCGCGGCGAGCTCATGCAGAAGAGTTGCACATGTCACTTCCTGTACGGTGGCGAGACCAGCGACCACCTCACCTCACAGATGCAGAGGGCTCTGGATGAGCGGCGGGAGTTCAAGACTGAAATCATCCTATACAAGAAGAGTGGTAAGAGCAGGCGTAGAATCAAGTTGTAGTATCCTCCTGTAGATGTACAATGGATGTAAAAAGTATACACACCCTTATACAATTGCCAGGTTTTTGTCATTTGAAATACTGAGACCGAGATAAACCAGCAACAAAATCTACCAAAAACATCGGGAAAATTTGTTATAGTTGGATGAAATACAGACTAAACTTTTGAATTGAAAATTCTATACTGTATTTGGTGTAAACACAACACTATTCATCACAAAATGAAACACCATAATTATAAATTATGAACAGTTCCAAACAACAGTCGGTGTCAGCAAAAACCATCCAGTTTCCGCAATGAAAAATGTCTGGAAAAGCCCACTAGAACAACTGAACTGTATACTTGGGCTCATGTAACTCACTGATAGGAAAATTATCACACACACATATATATAACACACACACACACACACACACACGCATACAGTATATACATATATATACACCTGTATACACACACACACACACACACACACACACACACACACACACACACACACACACACACACACACACACGCACACACACGTGTCATATGAACAGGGGTGTGTAGACTTTTAAAATCCACTGTATTTCTCCAACTTATTTACTTATTTTAGGTTCCAAGTTCTGGTGTCTCCTGGACATTGTGCCCATTAAGAATGAGAAGAGTGAGGTGGTTCTGTTCCTCGTCTCACAGAAGGACATCACAGAGAACAAAGACCTGGACCAGGACAATGAGTCTGACACTAGTGAGCTCAAGATCCCCCTATAACAATCAAACAGATGCAAAGGTCCAAAAGGATACTCCACAGAGTCACATATTCACCAGAATCCATGAGTGCTTTCCACATTTCAGATGAGGGGACAGGCCTGAAGGTCCACCAGATCAGCCGCCCGGCAGGCTTTAGTATGGAGCGTCGCCGAAGTCGGGCCATCCTCTACCAGCTTTCCGGACACCTTCAGAAACAAGACAAGACCAAGAGCAAGCTGAATATCAACAATGTGAGAAATGGATACTTTTGGGACTTGCTCATGCTCCTAAAAATGAATAACTCAACTTGACTTTTACTTGTTAATCACAAGAGTCAACTTGACTGGTTACAGTTATAAACCTGCATCCTTTTGGTTTCTTTTTGAAAGAGGAATTTAATTTGCTTAGGGTGCGTAAACTTGGCAAATCACCAGTATACTATGATATACTGTAGAGAGACTAAAGAAGCCACCTCCTTTTTATTTTTAACCTTTATTTCCATAATACATTACATCATATCATATGGTGAGCAGAAAGGTTCATACCAAGCTTGAAAAAGCTGCAGAGATTATTCCTCTCTAACTTTTGAAACAATGATATTGCGATATAGTGTGGCAAAATAACTGCTGTGTCTTCATACGTTGCTCCTCCACTGACCAGCATGCATTTTTTTTACCTCCTTGTTTCATCACAAGAGTGTTCTGGGAGCCAATGCCAACCCGGTGCCAGAGTACAAAGTGGCAGACATCCAGAAGTCCCGCTTCATCCTCCTCCATTATGGCACATTTAAAGCCGGCTGGGATTGGCTGATTTTACTGGCGACCTTCTATGTCGCCGTCACGGTTCCGTACAATGTCTGCTTCACAGCAGTCGAGGTACGAGAGGACGGTGCGTCGACAGCAAGGAACCCACCAAGTGTCAGTGACATCTTGGTGGAAATTCTCTTTATGATTGGTGAGGATGCCGCTAACGTTGTGTCACTTTTGTGTCAACAAACACAAAAGTAGCACTTTGTCTTGATGTGTGTTCATGTGCGTTTTAGATATTGTGCTGAATTTCCGAACCACCTACGTGAGCACGTCCGGTCAGGTCGTGTATGACGCCCGCTCCATTTGCATCCATTACGTCACATCCTGGCTTTTTGTGGATCTGATCGCTGCTTTGCCATTCGACCTGCTCTATGCTTTCAATATCAGCGTGGTGAGCCCAACACAGTGTTTCCCAATTATTACCAAGCCAAAGCACATAGTTTACATTAGATCAGTCTCACTTCACCGAACTCAAATGTCACAAATAGATTATGATATCCACTGAAATGAATGGGTTTTTTTTTCTTAATTTACACATAAATTGACTTAGGGAGTGCCCTGCGATTGGCGAGCAACCAGTTCAGGGTCAGCTGGGATATGCTCTTGCATGCCCACAACCCTCGAGAGGATAAGCGGATTAGAAAATGGATGGTTGGTTGGATTTAGGGAGTGTGAAATTAGGACCTCTTTAGTTGAACACAGAGCTAGTCTTTTTCTGTTGTGAGATAGGTGGATACACCTGTTAATTTTAACTTCTGCCATCTAGTCGAAGAGCATTTGATTGTTGCTAGCACAGATAGATGAACAAAGATCCATTATTTGTCATATATAAATAATTTCCATTCAAGATACAGTGTGGAAAATTGTGTTGATTTTTAAATGTTCATTATTTCAAAATCCCACTATTAAGTTCCATATTTTGCAAAATTATATGTTCTATCACATCAATGTAATTTTTTCATCCCTATTTATATTTCATAGGGCATGCCTCCCCTACAAGAAGCTGGCACGTTTCGCCACCATTTTTCTTCTACGGATACCTGAAGGACACACATTTAGCACACGTAGTTCCTAAACATTATGACTACAGCATGTGTAACAACCGCCATGCACTTGAGGGAATACCAGAATTCATTTGGGATTACATTTATCTTACACTATGTTGAATAAATTGGTGGTAGGCTTGCGAAAAGTGGTCTCTCTGAGACATCGTGGTGCGCATGCTTCAAAATTATTTCGCTTCGAACTTAGGTAGTTGCATTCTCTTAGTTCACCATTAGATGGCAAAAAATTATACGCACCGTTCCTTTAAGTGAAGTTGGATATTTTTTTTCCATTTCTTCCATTTATGTTTCTGTGCATCACGCAGAACTTTGGGGTGCACCTGTTGAAGACGGTACGTCTCTTGCGCCTTTTGAGACTCCTGCAGAAGCTGGACCGCTACTCCCAGTACAGCGCCGTTGTCCTCACCTTGCTCATGTCCACCTTTGCCCTGTTGGCCCACTGGATGGCATGTGTCTGGTACTTCATCGGCCGCAGCGAGATTGAAAGTAATAGCCCTGCCTCTTGGGACATAGGTGTGTGACTTTCACAGTAGCAGGATTTCTCTCTGAGTACAACTGTTATGCGCAGTGTAAAGCATGCCAAAATTTCTATTAGTGTTCAATTCCATAGACAGTAATGACCCACTTTCTAATCAACACTGACTTTTTACAAGCAATCGTAGAGCAGAAGGCCACCCGCACAACAAATGAACAATCACGAGATGAGCAAAGTGATTATGTTTCCTCATTTGGGGGACTTTATGCTTATTGGCAGCATACCTAAAAATGGCCAAAAAAAAACAGTGCTAACATCCTAAGCAACCACAGTCCTCCAAAGATAGGCCAAAGAAATAATTTTATACACAGAGCATGCATTTGTGAAAGAACATATAATTATGGCAATCTGTCGCACCTCCTACTGTGTTAACCGCAAATAGCAACAATGCTGTGAGGCGCATGTTGCGCTAACTGTTATGCTTGCGGTCACATGATTCATAGCAGAAAATACAGACAAGGAGCGGTTCAATTGTTTTTTGTTTTTTTTTGTGTGTGTGTGTGCTGCTTAAATAACAGATGCTAGCTAGCTCTGTGGAACACCTTGAAAGCTGCACTAGCTGGTGATTTGGGAGCCATGGCTTTGAGCTTCCTCGGCTTACAATTTCTTAGCATATTAGCATATACCATTAGCTGACCTTCGTTATACTCACAAACTCAACCACTGTCAATTTGGTTCATGGTATAAGTGTAACCGTGGTTATCCTATGCGAACTAGTGCTTGGTTTGACCAAGCAACCACAAATCCATTTCAGGCATTTAAGGCATTTAAGGAATTGGGGAGTACTAGCTGGCATCCACTACGCTTACGAGACCCCAAATTCATAGAAATGACTCTTCCAGCCTTGTAATGACTGCTAATGAAACCGATTGCATTGGTATGATTACTGAAGAGTGAGCAGTCACAGTTTGGGCATGGAGGTGAAGAAGCCAAGAGCGGGATGAGGAAAGCTTCAACGCATTTAGTGACTAAATCCGTATAGAATAACTACACACCAAGAGACAATGGGCGAAGAAGCAAGGGAACAAACCTTGATGAATGACAAAACGTCACCGTGTGAGACAACATGCTGCACCAGACACAATAAAAAAAGAGTCAGGACAGTAAGCCCCCAGAAAACTGAACACAGTCAAAACAATAAATCAGCGCTCCCAACAGGACCGTAACAGTGTGTATACACAGTGTGCTGACAGAGAATCTATCGTCTGGTGTCAAACATTGACTTAGCAGGGAAATTGCTATTGAACTTTTCCCTCTTACCCCCACAACAGGCTGGCTTCATGAGCTTGCCAAACGTTTGGGCACACCATACTTCTTGGCTCCACTGACCTCCCTACTGGGGGTTTCGGATTCACCTCAGGCCACCGTCACACCAGACCTGATTAACTCCAGCCAATGGAACAGCTCTGGCCTGGAGTCACTGAACGGGGCGAGTTTGTTTGGTGGAGCCCAGTGGAACAGCAGCAGGCCCCGAACGAGGACGCCTGGCGGTACAGGCATGGCGCTGAGCGGTGGTCCATCCGTGCGGAGCTCTTATGTGACGTCGCTGTACTTTGCTCTGAGCAGTCTAACCAGCGTTGGCTTCGGCAACGTGTCGGCCAACACGGACTCTGAGAAGATCTTCTCTATCTGCACCATGCTGATTGGAGGTGTGCAAAGCATCATGCTCGACAGATACCAAATGTTTTTTCATTCCACTTTTGTTTCCTTCGTAGCATTAATGCACGCCGTGGTATTTGGAAACGTGACCGCCATCATCCAGAGGATGTATTCACGCCGTTCCCTTTACCACACCCGCACCAAGGATCTGAAGGACTTCATCAGAGTGCACCGGCTGCCCAAAGCCCTTGAACAGCGTATGATGGAGTGTTTCCAAACAACTTGGTCTGTCAACAATGGTATCGACGTCAGCGAGGTAGAACTATTAAACACATTTAAATCACGCGTCTCACAGTAAGAGTCAAGAAGGTTCCAAAGACGCTTCGTATTCTGCACTTTAGCTTTCATCCTTGTTTCTGTATTGTAGAGTAGTGTTTTACAAGCCAAGGTACATATTTAATGATGAGCCCGAATCTCTGATGACCCACAGGGGAGGGCATATCAAACAAGCTGACCACTTGATGTATCGGGGAAGCATAGTCAGCAAGGATGGCAGAGCAAATTAGCACAGCATGGGTTGTATAAACAAGGCCAGACCTGCCTCCAATTGTATGTGACCCTTCTGGAATTCCAAGACTATGTCCTTCTATAACAAGATCAAGATATTTGATACTAATGTAAGGCAGTTTGAGACATCAAAAGTACCTGACACCATCACCAACAGACCACAGATCTTCATCAAAAGGTGTCCAAAAGGTGCCTAAACCACATACTGATGGCTAATCCGTGGGGGAGAACAACCAGCAGCCAGGATACGATGAGGAAAAAGTAGAAGTGATTCCTGATTTATTTTCATTTTTGTTTTTAAGTTTTACCTACAAAAGCTTGTGCAGTATGGCTGTGTTGTATTAATAGCTGTGACCTTTCAGGGAAAAAGAATCCACCTGTTGCTGAGCCCATAAATATGACTAAATACTGTATATTACTATACTGTATTCATTATTATTTTTTTAAATTATTTTGTTGTTGTTTCAAGGCACCACTGTATTTGTAATTCAGGCTTTTTCCTCATCCACCTTTCTTCAACTTGTATCCACTCTACAGCTGCTGAAGGACTTCCCAGATGAGCTGAGGGCCGACATTGCCATGCACCTGAACAAGGAGCTTCTGCAGCTGCCACTCTTTGAGTCAGCCAGCAGAGGATGCCTGCGCTCACTCTCACTCATCATTAAGACATCCTTCTGCGCTCCCGGGGAATTCCTGATCCGGCAGGGTGACGCCCTGCAGGCCATCTACTTTGTATGCTCTGGCTCCATGGAAGTGCTGAAGGACAACACCGTGCTTGCCATTTTGGGTAACAAAGAACTTTTGTTCCGCTTCACGTGATAATCACACAACCACGACAATGATGTTCAGAACATCAGACAGTGCTACTGGTTTCAGGACAAATAAGAATGACATTGAGACAGACCACAAAAAAAAAAAAAAAACATTTTGGATTGGCACTGAAGTTAAGAGTCATCAATCATTCACTGAGACGTCATGGGGGAAAGTGATTGATAACCAGAAGTTATTTGAGTTGAAGACAACTGAAAGTCATTTCGCATGACACAACAATATAGTTGATGTCAGTTATCACTCAGAAAAATTGATAAAATACACGACTGCAGGGCAGGGAAGTAGAACACCCACTGACGCCAGAGTCAATATTCAGCATTTCGGCTTACCTTGAACATCTGCAACATTCCTGCCAAATTAAAAAGCTCTCCACGGCCAAGTTCTATAACACGACACTCACATTGTTCCTCATAGCTCACATGAAACAGATCAGATGGACACAAAGAACCCTGAGATCAGCTCAGCTGTACGTATGAGGCAAAAGAGCTGCTTGTATTCATGATCTGACGGGTCTAAATAATGAAGTGGGTGCTGCCCTCATTAGCATTTTGGCCTGGGTGTATGCATATTTTACATGCACAACATGATGACGCACACACACACACACACACACACACACACACACA
>NW_017805983.1:2109397-2209397 GCF_001891065.2 Hippocampus comes | reverse complement strand
CGACACATAAATACGCACATTCGTGCTTGTGTGCTATGATGCACATTGTGCATTCCGACATTTTAACACACGCTTGCAGGGAGACACATTTGCCCGACACACTTGCAGTGGCACGTGCGGCACACACACACACACACACACACACACACACACACACACACACACACACACACACACACACACACACACACACACACACACACACAGAATGAAATTCCTCCCCCTTCAGTCAGAGCAAAACCTCAGCTAAAATTAAACCTCTGTGATCTAAAAATACCAGTCTTGCTTGCACGTGGACTGGATGGAGAAGATACAAATGCTGGGGAACACAGACGGAGAGGAAAGGACAGTGAAGGATGCAGGCAACGCATTCCTCCCTTGGTAGAAGCCAAGAGGAATGAATAGTTCCTTAACAGACATGCTGTTAAAGTGAATGAATTTCAGCGCCAGTGCAGCTGTTTGAATGGGAACTGTTCCTAAGCTGAAAAGCTCAGCAGCTCCTTAACTTTCTCAGTTATAGGGCTCTCTCTCGCTCTCTCTATCGATCTATATGATCTATGGTGCAAATTCTGCATGGCGCGTGGCACATTTCTTTGCAGAAGTGAGTTAGACCCGATGCTGCTAGCAGATGAGCTCTGGCCGGTCGATCTGCGAGAGGGGGGGCTCCGTCCTTGTGGGAGTGGTGACATCCGACTTCGATCATGGTCAATAAAAGTCTGTCCTTTCATTCCCTTTAAACATGGCATGCTAATAGCGCACTAGAGTCTTAACATGGCAAACACACATATGAGTTGTCAAGTGGGTACTCAGAGACCTACTCCACTTTGACCATTTGCGTACCTCCCCATAGTTGTGGGATGATTTTGAAAATATAATACAATGAGGGTTTGATGACCACTGTTCACTTATTTATGATGGAATTACATCATGTTAGACCAAGTATTGCACAAAGCGGAGTCGAGCAGTCCGCATGGGTGGAATTTTCTTTCTTTTGGTATTTTGCTAGACTTTGCACTGGTACAGTTGGGTGTAATGGGGCATTTGCATCTTTGGCCACCATTGTGGAATAGAATTTAGCCGAATCCCTGGCAATCGTTTAAGCATCCCTCATTTGCATTAGAATCAGAGCGGTCAAAGTGCAATACACCATTGCAGAAACAGAAATATACTCACTGAGGTCTGTGCATGACATTGACAGGTAAACTGCAAGATCTCTCCTGGCGGATGATGTGGCTGGCTGCGCATGTGATGTGGGCAATTTGAGACCACCTTGCACCCACGATCATCCGTGTGTGAAATATGGCCCCAGCTGTCTACCCTGCACCGGCCACTTATAGTTTGAACAGGCGTAAGGTTTTGACTTTTCACCAGCAAATTGTCACTCCGCCAGGCGGCTCTCCAAGACACTCCTTCTGCTGCGCTGGCCCACCCACTGTAGCTTGGAAGAGGCCGATCTGCCAGCATTTGCGCCTTGGTGCCAATGCATTGCCAACCAAAAGAGACTCCATAATGTTGTGTTCGCACAGACAGAACAACCAGCCTGATTCAACATTTTCTCCCGCCTCATCTTTCCAACTTCAGGCCAACTGCGAGAGCAACGGAGAACTCATGAAGAAGCTTCCCTCCATCAAGGAGGACGAAGAAGGGCCAAATTCCGAGGAGGAGCGCTCCCCACTCCCAAAGTTGCCTCCACTGGGCCGACTGGGCCGAGGACTGCGCTCGCCCCTGCGCTCCCCTCTGCGCTCACCCCTACTCCCGCCAAGACCATTTCGACCAGCGAGCAATCTTGCTCGGCCCTCCAGCCTGCAGATTCCTGTGGTGAGCTTCAGCTGCCTGCAGCCGGAGCTTAGCCCTCGGTATGAAACCAATCACTGATATCCAGGCAGGGTGCTGAGCATGTCTTCATTTCGTCTCAGTGGGATTCCACTCTTGTTGTCTTACAGCATGAATCAAAGCAAAGGTCAATTTACATCTTGGCTTGCCTTAAGATATTAACCGTCATTCAATGCGTTGCTTTTATTTGAGGGTAAAAATGGGATATACACAAGGCAACTTTTCACATGTAGCGGTTTGGCAGATAGTGAGCCTTTCTTCCAAAATCAGGCTTCAGAGGTTAGTTGTCAATTAAGTTTTACTGTCGAATTAAACATCAATGAGAATCGCACCTTGTATATTTAAAGCAACCACATAGACTTGCCTTAATAAAAAGTCTGTTGAGCTTAATTAGTGACCATATTTTGATCTCCATAAAAGAGGACACTCATCCCAGTCTCAAGATACAGAAATGATACTCAAAAGATATGAATGTATTCTGATCTAATTAAGTTATTTCGTGTAAATACTGCCCCTGGAAACTGTTTGCCTATTGAATGACGATACAAATTATGATTGCAACTGATTGGTCAAAGCAATAGATGGGTTAATAAATAGCTTTGTGTCATAGTACATAGCACAGTGTGAGCCGCCATCAGCATGTACATGTAAACTGTGCTAACTTTATACTAGGAAACTACTGTTTGTCCCCCGGACTAGACATTATTAGAAGTACCAAGAACTAAACGGAGTCTCAGAAGGGATCGAGCCTTTTCCGTTGCTGGTCCCTCTCTCTGGAATGACCTGCCACTGAACATTCGGCAAGCCCCCTCGCTGCCCATCTTTAAAACTCGCCTCAAAACACACTTCTTTGGCATTTGACTCAGCATGACTCAGACTTGATCTTAGTTTTGCTGTTTTTTTGCTTTCTACCGTCTTTGTTCCTGATTTATTGCTTTATTGTTGTCCATATGATAGTTGCTCCATGTACAGCACTTTGTATGCACCAATGGCTGTTTGATAGTGCTCTATAAATACATTTGAGTTGAGTTGAGTTGAGGTTGAATTTGTCTGGAATTAAATGGACTAATTTCCTGGCTAACTAGCAAGCTAACTGGCTGGCAAATTAGCGGGAAACCAAACCAAACCAGCAAGCCTTGACCGTTCGACAATATAAGATACTACTACTTCAAGATGTAACAAAATCTATACAATGTGAATTATACCCATAGTGTGCACAAAAACATTAATATACCTTGCCAAGAGGATTAAGTTCTCCCAGTGGTAATTTGGGCCCTCGCGGAACCTGAACTGGACTGGAGATTTAAGATGATTACATAGATCCATAAGTCAAGATGATGTCATGACATAAAATTTGTGTAACTTTCTAGGTTTATTTTTCCCCAAAGGCTTAATCCTTCACCCTCAGGGTTGGACAACAGAGGATCCACTTTTTGAGATGAATTGCGATATTTTATCATAGCTGTTTAGGCTTCTCGGATTGCTAATTTCTTTTTTTCACATTTGCTTCCATTCAGCTTTGTAGATGGCATTGAATCAGAAAATCAAAGCAGTCCGGACACAACATTTGATTTTACTGCAGCTAATTTGCAGCATTTTCTACCCAGCCACGATTCAGTAATAGGTAACAAAAGAAGCAACTCTTATTGTACACTCACTGTTGAAAGTGTCTGGGATTGTCTGTGATGTGCTTTTGTATGCACTTACCATCCACAGAGCAACGCGATGACGGCGACACAGTGCAGGCTATCGCTACGCTAAAACATGAGGTGAGACTGCTGCTTTTCATCTCGTTTTTTTCCCTGCAAGACATTTAGAGTGATATTTGCATGAAAAAAAAAGTTTACGAAAAATTTATGCGCAGAGTTAAGTAAATTTTACTTTCATTCATTATAAAAGAATGACTCAAGTAACAATTACGAGCAATTAGCTAAGGTTAATTAAATGTTACGTTCTCATCATTAGAATTAGAAAATGGAAACTTTAAAATACAAATTATTGACAACAACAATGTTAGTTAGCACACCAAAGCAATTAATGTGTTATTTTGAAAGCAATACGTTGTCTGTTGCTTTGGTCCTTTATCTGGTCACACAGAGCTGGACTTGTTTTTTTATACATAAGCTTGAGTTACTCAGTTACACCTTAAGCCTTCTATGTCCAGCTGTCTGTTTTTTACTTTAAGTTTTTGCATATAAAGACATTTACTTCACCACTTTAGTCTTCTATCTGCTTCTCGGTCCAAATTCCGCTCCTCGTGCGACAGATTTAACTTATACCTTTAAGTTTTACAAAGGACAACAGTTCTGCAAACTCATTTCTTTGTTGTGAAATGTATTAAAGCCAGTTCCCACATGAGCAATGCTTAAATATTTTGCTTTTTTTTGCCTTGACATTTTGAGTTCACACTCAATTTTTTTGAATAGATTTTTCCCAAGTAAATCACTGCAAATGTCATTGAGTGTGTGACATCTGGCCTAATTTGAACTCTGTTTTATTTCTATACATCTGCACCAGATGAAGGTTCTTTCTCGCCAGGTAACCACTGTGTGTCAAGAGCTTCAGGAAATGACCCGACTTCTCAAACCGCTTTTTCACAAGCCCTCCACCCTGCTGATCCCCAGCACGGTAACCCCGCCTCCCAGCGTCTCCTCGCACACTTGCTCCCCGGCGCCACCGCTTTTTACCCAGCATGCAGATGACCAACACCTTCAATGCGTCCTGATACCCGAGCCATCATCTCCCCTCCTTGACGTGGAGCAATCGGACAGTTGCAGGAGCGCACGTGCAGCAGAATTTGACCCACTTCATTGTTCCAATTCACGAATCGTCGCCTCTGGTAATCCCGCAGCTGGGTCTCCTTGTTCAGTTCCGCCATCGCTACACAGTTCTCCACATGAGCAAAAGCTAATGCAGCTTCCCTCCTGGTCCTCCTCCATCCCCTCCCTCTCATCCTCCTGCACACCTCTTCTGCTGGACTTAATAGGAACGAGTTTAGAGCCAGCGTGTTGCAGCTCATCCCAATATCAGCTCGACCCTTTCTGCCACTCTCATCCGCAGCCATCATTCTCCACATGCTCACCTCCTGAGCTCGATGTCCAGCAGGTCTCCGAGGCAGCCCAGACGCAGGAAGTCCTACTGAGCCTGCAGGGAGAGGCATCGCAGACAGAGCACGCCACCCAGCTTAGCTTTGTGGATGAGGGGTCATGAGTGCGAATGGTGGGCCGCAACTCAACGCTGGACTGAGAGTGGGAAAATGTATGACAAACCTGTCTGAGACTGGCATGTGATTTTATAACTCGAACAAATCAGCATTTTTTTAAACACATTAACACATTCCAACATAAGATAATGACATTCAAACATTGCCCCCTGAAAAAAAAAAATGGGGAAAAAAAATCTGTAAATTGTTGCTGATTATCTTCTATGATGTAAAATCAAACAAATATTGAAGGACAAAGTATTACAAAACAGTCAAATGTTCTGTCTTTAATTCATATGTTTATTGTTGTAAGCATTAAGGGGCCAAAAAAGATTTTATTCAGAACACTGGTCAATAATTTTAATCAGAGAAGACTTAACATATTTTGACGTTGATATAAAAATCATCTTTACTTTTTTTTTTTTTTTTTTTTTTTTTTTTTTTTTGCCCAGCAAGTTTTTGAGGTATTTTATTTTTTTCGTTTTTGTAGTTGGACCTATTTGACAGGGTTTGCACAATGGTAGATCCTGTTTCAGTGGCATAAGTGGTAATGAAGGTTTTACAGCTTTAAACAGGATGTGATGTACATGATGAAGTTCCTTTAATAATAATTTGAATGGTGTTGCCCAGAGTGCCAAACAGATTTTCATCGACAGCCACATCATTTTCCCTCTGAGGGACATAATGACTGTAAAAATCTTACAAATGTATAATCACCTCATTCTACTATATACACATTTTTGCCCACATTCCCCTGTAAATACATATATATTCTCGACAACAAATGAAGTGAAGTGAGCTGAGTCTCTGCAAATATACAGTGCTTGTGTGTCAAGTCTGCGCTTGAAAGTCCATCCATTATCTGAATTGCTTATCCTCACAGGGGTCGCGGGCATGCTGGAACCTATCCCAGCTGTCTTTGGGGCTATAGGCCGGGTACACCCTGAAATGGTTGCCAGGAAATAGCAAGGCACACATAGACAACCAACCATTCACACTCGCAATCACACCTTACCAATTTAGAGTGATCTGTTAACCTACCATACATGTTTTTGGAACCTGGGAGAAAACCGGAGTACCTGGAGAAAACCCAGGCAAGCACGGCGTGTACATGCAAACTCCACACCGGAAAGCTGGACACCGGATTCAAACCCACGGCCTCTGCATTGAGGTGGACGTGCTAACTAGTTGTCCAACGTAGTACCTCAACGCAATAATATATAACATTTAACAATATTCATCAGCGATTGCAACAAAAATTGAACGACTTTATAAGACATTAATAAAACGAGCATTTAAAAATATATATATTATGATTATTTAAAAATATAACTGACCGTCGATCAGTGCCACAAGTGACTTGAAAGCCTCTCACCCTCCCGCTTAACAAGAGGACCATCAAATTACTGCATCCTAAAGGAGCAAGCCTCCCCCTAATGGTGAATAAAGGGCATCACAAATACATAGGCCAGGTCGATGTGCTCAAGTTCAGGCTATTAAGTGTTTCATAATTGTTAAACGTGTTAAAGTACAACTCGTTGTTTAATTTACAGCACTTTATAATAACCTATAGCAGGGGTCGGGAACCCAAACTGTTGAAAGAGCCATATTGGACCACCCCCCACCTCCCCATAAAAAAAATAAATTAATTAATTAAAACAACAACAACAACAACAAATGTCTGGAGCCGCAAAAAAAGTCTTACGTAAGCCTTATAATGAAGGCAACACATGACGCTGTATGCATCTGCAATATATTAGCCTACGATCAAAATGAGTAAGTTGGCTCCAAATACATCATGAGCCTTCATGATTTAATGTTCCTTTTTCCCCTGCAGTGCATCCTGTAGAGCAGTGTTTTTCAAACCCTGTGCCAGTGTGCCGTGAGATATTGTCAGGTGTGCCATGGGAAATTATACAACATATATGCCTGTGCGGTCAATCGCCTGGAAGAGTAATCATGTAGTACTCTTCCATGCCGGTAGGGAGCAGCAGCAGCTAGGGAAATTGTCTTACGCTTCGAGACAAACGAAGTTTCCGACACGAGGCAATACAATGAAATGTATCTTCCATTTTGATTTACGTTTACTGGAGATGCAACGACACCAATGTTCCCTCAAAGCTGCGCAACTGCGCACTGGTCGCACACTCTCAGGCACAAGAAAACCTATCCAGCGCAGTGAACGCACTACAAATGAATTATATATACAGTATAACTTTTTTTCTGTAACAATTTGCTGTGTAATTCAGTGAGTGACAGGTGTCCACTCAATCACACGATACGATGCAATGACGCTATGCAGCCAATCACAGCATTGACAGCACTTGCGCCTGTTCTCCGCTCCATAACATTAACAGTGTGGCGGCGGATAAGTGACGCTAATGCTAATCCTTTATCATGTCGAAACGACCGGGCAGTGAACGTGATACGTTGACTCCTCAGACCAAAATAAGAATGAACTGCGGTTCTTTTAAGTTGGAATAGCTGTCGGAGTATGTGCAAATAGAAGAACAAGCAGTGAAACTGGGTGAGATAGTTTCTTTTTCGAGTGAGAAAGGTCTGCTCTGCAAAACATGCAGCAAAGTTTAAGATGTAAGCAAATTTTCCAATTGAAAAATACGGACTAAATGGAAGCTGGACTACCTCAAGCGACACATTCAGCAGAAAAGTCATTTGAATGATGTTGGAATTCTACAAAGACTCAAGATGGGAAAGGGGATTGGTACAATATTGCGGGAGAGCGCAAACGACTGGGAGAAAAAGAACCGGCTGTCACACAGAAAAAAATCCGACCCTCAGCAAACATTGCCTCCAAGATGCGCACACATCTTAACGACGTCACTGTTGTTTGCAAAAAACGAGCATTCTTAAACTGATCTAAATTAAAACGAATGCACCAAATATTGGATTGATGTTGATTTGATTCCTATTCAATGTGTTATAATATTGCGTTAATTTTCAATGTTAAAAAAACGCTTATAGTAACAATGTAACACTTAATTGTTAAAATAAGCTTTTTTTCACATTTTCAGGTAGTGGTGTGCCGCGGGATTTTTTTCAATGAAAGAAATGTCCCTTGGCTCGAAAAAGATGGAAAAACACTGCTGTAGAGCAGGGGTGCCCAACCTTTTTTGACCTAAGATCTACTTTTTGATCAAACAACCTCCTGCGATCGACCCGTTACCGCACACGCGTGCATAAACACACATTTACACGCGCATGCCATAGTGAGCAACAGCCACAGTGCCCCCTATGATGAGAAAAGTAAAATAAAGTAGACACAAGAGTTTGAGAAAATCACTGCCTACCTTCGTCGAGACCTGACGCGGAGGCATGTGGCGCATTTTTGCCGCGTGTTAACTATTGTAGCTCACGTGTACCGTTTAAAAATGCTTCCCTCGACACTTCCCATTCTTTGCCTCGCTGAATTGTACATGAAACGCCAGTTTTTTTTTTTAACATCCACCTGCCTGGCCTCCCACCATGCTAATAGAAACCTGTGTCGCAGGCTATGACGCAAATCTTTGTTGACAGAAATTTTTAAATTTAATATTTATTGTACACATTTTTGCAGCATTGGAAAACGTTAAGAATGTTTGTGTCATGTTTGTCCTCCCACGGAAACCATATTAAAACAAAAACTATGTTTCCCTCCCCCATCTTTTTCCATTTTCAAACATTTTTGAAAAAGCTCCAAGGAGCCACTAGGCCACTAGGACGGCATGCGGCTCTCGAGCCGACCCCCGCCCACAAGCTGTGCTCGGGTTCAGGCTACTTCTGTCGATAATAAAAAAGAACGATATTCATTGCTAATAAAGCACTTTAAGCTTTGAGTATGTCACAATGCTTTCTTCTCCTTCCTTACGGACCACCAAGTGACCCCAGGGCCCAAAGGCTGTATGACATGTTAAATAATGCCAATTTGATGAAAGAATTTTGTTTTTTCTTCATATAAAAAATACATGTCATTCTATGCATTTGAGGGTTTGGGGGAGCCAAACCTTCACATTTCTTTAGCCCACGTAGTTTTGCCGCGACATCGTTCGGAGTGTCGCTTATTATACAGATCTGAAAGGTGGCAACCTTATGCATATGGTACATAATGTACTATTTAACTTCTATTTCACATGTACAGTATGTGTCAGTAAGTAATGGAAGCAATAAAAGTAAAGTAAATAGTAAAGTAAAGCTATAAAAGTAAACCACTAACAAGCCAAACTACTGAATGCCAAAAGGAAAGGAGAAAAAAGGGTAAATTCCTCCGTCATCGAATTAAATCATTGTTTTCAGCAGCACGCCCTCAAGTGGTCTTTTGGCGTCATAGCTACGCACCAGTACATATTTCTAGGAGCACGTGCTTCTATCTGGTGGACACATACTGTCATTGCAGCGTGGAACAAGCTGTAGTGGGCCTTCTCAAGCATGAGCCTTCACATTCGAACTCGTAGTGCATTTATTGCATCATAAAGCAGACAAGAAAAAGACCGTGTAGTGCAAACATACTCCACGAAATACCTGAGGAGGTATCTTGATAGTCTCAGCCGTGTATCAGGGCAATGCTACACTTGTATTGCAGACAGAAAACCTCCTTGAAGTGTGCTTTAGATTGTTTTCAATATTTTTCTTTTGAGGGTGCGTAAGTTGATTGGTGGTGACAGAGAAGAAGAACACACATCATATTGCTTAGCTAGCATGCTTTCTGTATACGTCTAATGGGCCATTGCGCCCTCCTGCCCTGAATGCAGTTTCAGTGGTACCTTGAAGGTGGAACTCCTCAAAAGTTAGGCGGTGGAGGCCCAATTTTGTTGAGAAAGTCGACCAAATTGGAAAGGTTGTGGTCCAACTCAGAGGTACCACTGTATTCTAAAATGAAAATCATGCTTTCTGTGGTGCTATCAGTTTGTGTGCGTCCCCTCAGTATTTTGTGCATTTGTATAATCATCCTAATCACAACACTTTATCATTCTAATAATACTGTATGTCCATCTCAAACATATAATCTGTACAATGAAGTGTTGATAATGCACACGTCTGAGAGGTCACGTCATCCTGCCAAGCCCTTCTGATGAAACCGCAATACAATAATGTCATGCACATTACATTATTTACAATAATAACCAACTGATGGGTGGTTCATGATAGGAGGCTAAATCAAGGAAGAAAAACTAACATTGTAGATATGTTTACACTGTAAATATGTATTTTAAGTCATCAAGATGACTAAGTTAAGCATTATCTTAATTCATGTCGGTGTATTTTCTACTTTATAGATACATACAACTATTTTTCCCAGAAGTGGATGAAAATCTGTATTGTTGGAAGGGTGCCAGAACAGGTTGTCAATCGTTGAAAGCTGACCATTCCATTTTTGATTGGTAATTCCGGATGCAATGTTGGGGTCTCAGTTATAATAAATGAAAATATGTCATTTATTGATATGACTGATTTGCTTAAAAACACTAAGTAAAAATACATTTTGGTATTAATGTGTTTGGATTTTTGTTGTCTGACCTTGGTAGAAGCATGAATGATGCCATTAAAGATCCATTTAAGTAAATGGGACATTTGGCAGTTGTACATCCATAAAAAGTGACTCTACTGCTGTCAAGGAGGTTTGTTTCCCTTGCGAGTGTGTGCTTGACATGCATGGCTATGTGCAGAAAGCTATGCGATCGGCTACAACGTACATTTAGTGTAGAAAATAAACTACAAAAAAGGCTACATTGCATCAGAAGGAAATCAAGAAACTGGGGAAAATTCAAGATTTTGATCCCGTGGTGTTGTCGAAACCTCGAAACAATTTGTGCTATTTTCAGGAAGCATTTGGTTCAACTGGAATGTCAGCCCACGCTAGCTATACGGTAGAGACGGAAGACGGCGAGTTAGTGAGGAACCCCAGGAACCTTCCACCTGTGTTTGTCGTCGTTAAGCCCACTACACACGTCGATGAGCGAAAAATGCTTGCGCCTGTTACTGTTCTTTGCGCCTGTCATACTCAAAATAGTACTAGTCGTAGTAGCAGTAGTAGTAGTAGCAGTACCCTGGTGTATGCATTGTAATAGTACCGTATTAGTTACAGTAGTAACAGAAATAGGACTAGAGTAGTATAGTTGTAATGGCGCTACTTATAGTACTGAGTAGTATTAGTCATTTACATAATTAGGTAGTAGTAGTAGTAGTAGTAGTAGTAGTAGTAGTAGTAGTAGTCCAATTAGTACCGTATTATTTACCGTATTAGAGCTACTCTCCATTCCTAAAAATTGGTGCGTTGTGTCAAGGAGGGCTACTACTACTACAACTACAAGTTGGAATATTAGTAGAAACAGCAAAATTGAACGATTTTGCTATTTCTAGTAATACTAATCTTAGTACTACCGTAGTACTACTAAGATTATTATCTAGATTCTAGAACAAATATGGATTAATACTACTAGTAGTAGCCAGAATCAGTAGGTACTCAATGTAATAGTACTGCAGTCAGCAGTAGTAGTAGTAGTCACAGTAGTAAGTCATCTTGGTAGTACTACTAAGTAGCAGTGGGCAGTAATAGTATTAGTTGTTGGTAGTAGTAGTCATAGTAGTAGTACTAGTAGTAGGAGTACTAAGAGTAATAGTTATAATATTACTCTGTGCCATTAGTAGAAGTTATTACTTGGAACAGTGATAGCCATAAAGATAGCAGTAATAGTAATTACTGGATGTAACAGTAGTTGCAGTAGTTACTAAGACTAAAGCTATTACTACTAACAGGAATAGGATTATCAGTAGTCACAGTCATATATACTACTCATAAAAGTCCTGCTAAGTAGTATTAGTAGTAGAAGTAGTAGTAGCAGTAGGAGTAGTATCCTCGTACTGGTAGTTAGCATTACAATGGTAATAGTAGTTAGTAGCAGTAATAGTACTAAGTGCTTGTAGTAGAAGAGGTAGGAGTAAAATAATAGCACTACTAGTAGTAGTGAGGAGTAACAGTAGATGTTAATAGTTGTACTATTAATAGTAACATTACTTCTAGTAGTAGTAGCCTACTCGTAATCAATACTACTAGTAGTTGTTAGTTGTAATGGTGATAGTAGTAGCAATGGTAGTGGTGGTGGTAGTAGTTGTATTATGTGGTAGTACTTTGTGGTAGGGGTAATAAGAGTAGTAAGAGTTTTGCATGAGAAATGGGTAGTTAATTTGAAAACATTCCTGTCGATCCACACTTGTGTAGTGGGCTTCATTCTGACAGACAGACAGACAGGCAGAAGGACAGGCGGTCAAACCCTAACCAATGTCGAACAGGCTCACACAGAGCAACCGCCCGTGTGTGTGTCTGTGTGTAGCAGAAGGTGTACAGAAGGCGACCCTGAGTTGTCACGTGGCGTTGGAAGCAAGTAGCTCTCTCCGAGGGGGCAGCGGTGAGCGGTGCATGATCTCCATGTTTCACTCCAAAGCACAGACGTATATATGTGTCCGTGCCCCAAAGCTCCATCTCGTCTCGCTTCCTCTCGCTTCAGCTGCTCGTTCGTCCCCGTTCTCACTGAGGGTGGAGAGATGCAGCTGCTGCTGCTGCCCCATGGTGGCGCTCTAGGCCGCTCCTGTTCCGCAGGAGGAGAGTACATTGCAACGTCAGTGAGTTTTGACCTTCAATTGTTGCAACCAAAGTGAGAGGAAGACTCACCACAAGTGGTCACTCTATTAACTCTTGAGTCTCAGAGAACTAGAAAGTAAACATCAGCATTAATAATAAAGCTAAGGTGGCGCAGCACAGGTTGAGGGCAACAATGTGAATAGTAGTGGTAGTTATTACTACTACTGCTACTACTAATACTATTACTGCTGCTATTATTAATAAAAATAATAATATTCCTAGGCAAGGCAAGGTAAGGCAGTGTTTTCTAGCACATTTCCTGAACAAGACAACTCAATGTGTTTCACACCAGCAAAGACACTAGTTGTGTTCGACTGGTTGTATTAAGAACATTTGTACTAGTAGGTAAGTGGTGGTCGAAATAACAGTGATAATTGTAATAGGCTGATATTCCGGCCACAAGATACGGTGGGTCGAAAGGGAGTAAAAAGAACTACTGCAGTTTGAGTGGCCCATGCTACATCGCTAACATGAGCGCTATGTTGATGTTTTTGCTGTCCTACCTGTTGACTGGAGTTAGCAGAAGGAGGGGTGATCACGCTTTGGTCCTGGGCTGGGTTGACGGGGGCAGAACAAGGAAGATGGGTGGCACGCCAGTAAATATCCAGATACTCAGCCAGGTGTTCACACGCATCCTCAAGCTGGTTCTCATCCAGGATCACATCAAACATCTCCTGGTGGTGGGACAAAGATAGCATCAACAAATCTACAAATCTATCCATCCACATGTACTCTATCTATCTATCTATCTATCTATCTATCTATCTATCTATCTATCTATCTATCTATCTATCTATCTAACCTCTGTGATGTGAAAATTGGACAAGAAGTTTTGAGAAATTCAATTCTCAACCGAGAAATGTACCAAAGCACAGGGAAAAACTGCAAAACATATTAATCAAAATCTTTATTTTTACATTTTGGCCAAAATGATTCTTATTCTTTCTAAATAGTACACAATGTTTGAAATGTTTAATTGGAAATTCGCTGGATCTTTGAAATGGTTGTTTTTAGTAAACACCACAAGTTGCTGAGAAATGGATGGTGGGCCACAAATGGCCGAGGGGCCGTAGTTTGGACTGGCCTGTCAAGCCAAACCCACTTTCTTTCTCTCCGAAGAAAGAGAGTGGATTGGAAAGCCTGCCCGCAACCGTGCAATAAAATTTATTTATTTCCTGTGACGTTTGTGAGCAACATCAAGCTTCGACAGTGGAAGTCCATCCTCATTGAAAATTGCTTGCGGGAGATAAAATAATTTGTGAAAATCAATCAGCATGAAATCAGTTTTGAATAACCAGAAACACATAAAGTCATTAAAAGCCCAGCAACGGACGGGACTGGAAGCTTTTCCTTCAACAGAAGGGGTGTTTTACTTTTCTGACGTTATATCTGCTCTTCACTGACTGGTTCATTTCGCTGTCTGCTTGCTCATATTTTTCCGGCCTCAGAAATGCGCTTGATTCGACTGTGACCAGACTCAATTGCTGGTGCAGCGACGAGTCTGGATTACCAGGCTAAGTTTGGACAACCCTGAGCTAGAAGGTACAAGTTCAGCCGATAAATACATAAATTCACTTGAACTTAAATGGTCTGTAGGCCGGTTTGAGGGCTGAAGTGTATGTTGCTCTATGGAAAGTCAAGTGTAATATGGAGAAAGAAAGGGAAGTGACATACAGGCGGACATTGAGCAAGCTTGTCCCCTGCCATCATCTGGACGTTCAGATGTTTGCTCTGTGACTTCCCTCGAGATTTGATCAGCCTCTGCAGAACCTGAGAGTCCAGCCCACACAAAGACATTCATACAAGGAGTTACAAACTACAACCCCCCCCCCCCCGCCCCCCCAAAACTCAACTACATTTTCATTTACATGGTAGATGTGACTTTCAAATTTATTGTATCCAACGAGGTATCAGTGTACATTGGTTAGAGTGAGACTTTAAACAATAACATGTTTTTCTAAGCATGTCAAAGCCAAAAGGTAAGCAGAGCTGCAGTGTTAGCACAGATTAGCACTTTCTTGAACGTTGAGCTACAGTGCCACGGTGGAGTTGAGTAATGATTTGTGTTTGGCAGTGTTCCGCTGCATTTTCCAATTTTTATTTTACTCTTTGTAATGCTTCAAAAGGATCCGCGTATTCTTGACTGAACCCGTTCTTGATTGGAGGTCGGGTGAGTAGTGTCTTATTTGCATGAGACAAAACAGCCCCAACCGACTCGAATGGTTTCAAGCAGCGTTTCAAGTGGATTCGAAGTAAGCTGTAATTTTTCATCTTTTGTGGATTTTGACCCAAGAATGTCAGAGGGCTTTCATTAAGACCCCTGGGAACTGATTTAAACTAAGGGGAAAAAAAACTCATTGTGTCATTGAAACCCGCCTTGTTTTTGTTAGTGTTTTTAGACAAAAGGCAGAGTATTTAATCCCTCCTCACTGAAGATCAATAGCATTATTGTGAATGCTCTCATACACAACACCGTGTAATTTTTTTATCTTTAGTGTCGCAGAGACTAACTGAAAGTGGAGGTGTATGAGGTGGGTTTGTGCTCTACTTTGGGCGAGGACACTTTGACGTAGACGACGATGGGGGCCAGAGAAGTTTTGAGAAGCTGCGACGGGTGATTGATGGTGTCTGCATCCAGGACGACCAGCTGCAGAGACTTGGCAAGCTCAAAGATCCTCTCGATCTCACTCTGGACCTCAGCTGAGAGCAGCATGGAGAGAAGCGTCGTATGAACACGAGGAGACGGATAGTAACGACAATATCACTCACCCAGGCTGGAGCGTGTGTTGGATCGCTCCATAATGGCCTTCTTGTTGAGCACCGAGCGCTTGGCCAGCGACAGATCAGCAGTCACCCGTGTAATGGAGATCCTACAGGACAACGCATCTCATCGCAATGATTGTGGTTCATGAAGGCACAGCCCTGCGCACTTTAGGCACTACAAATAAACAATTTAGTATCCAACAACACATCTGTACACACCTGCTGTCGAACCTGTGCTTCAGAAAGTCAAACAATGCTTTCTGCATCATGTCCGTCACCTACAAGCACATAAAGATGAATTAAGGTCATCTGGCTTCCATTTTTTATTTCTCACATTATACTAGAGGTGGGTAGAGTAACCAACATTAATGCTTAAGTAAGAGTACTGCTACTTAAGAATAATAATGACTCCAATAAAAGTGGAAAGGAGGCCTCCAAATAGTTATTTTAGTACGAATGCGTAAGCATTCGATGAAAGAGCTACTAGTACGGAGTAACTTGTGAGAAATTGTTTTTTGTTTTTGGGTTTTTTTTTTTTGTTTTTTTTAATAGTGCATTCGACAAATGGTCGGTTTAAAATAATGCAAATACATTTAAAAAATATTAATTTATTGAGAGCCAGTAACGCAATGGATAAGACAAAAATATTGTGCATTTTTTCCCAGCTAAAAAATAATTTATCATCTCATAATATACAATAATCATTCCCAAAGGTGTACATTATGACATAAATCGACAGGCATCGCTTGTGCAACTGTTAAATGCAGTCATTCAGCATTCAATACTCTTTCTCATGTCTTCAGCAAAAATTAGGATAACACTTCCAGTTTATATTTTGTGTGCCACTTATCCTCATTCCACTGATTGTATTACAATCGCTTTCTTTGTTGCTATAATTATTTGTTTTCTGTTAAACCATTTTGGCAGGGGGAGGAATGTGAGCTGTTTGGTATCATAACTGCGACGTGATGAGTCAAGTGACAAGCATTTGGCAGCTAGCCAAGTGGGGGGGGGGCGAGCATATGAAGCTAATGGAGCAGTCTGGTTCTTCACTCAGTGCATCTTATTTTAAGTAACTTCCAGGGGATGTTCTTCTTCTTTTCCAGAACCTGCTGTCCTTTCAGAAATGTGAAAAAAGTCAAAAGAAAAAGAAAAACAATCACACAGAGTTAAACTTTTGGTGCTGACTGAAGTGAGGTTGAGTAAGTTGTGCTTATTTAACATTTGGAGGAAATGGAGAGAAATTAATATTGATGACGACAAAGACACATGTGGTGTGTATGCTTGTATATGTCTGAAAGAAAGAAATGCTGCCTCTTTTTTTATTTTTATTTTTTGCAAAGTTCTTCAACAAGAATGGCTGGAGGCGTGGCTTTGCTTGGCCACAATTCAAGAGAGAGAGTAAGAGGAAAGAAAGGTGCACAAAAGAAATGATAAGCAATAAAAACAACGATAAGACACACATATGCAATTATGTAATGGTTGACACAATGAAGAAAAAAAACACATGGCTACAGTTTGTTCTCTGACACGCATCCCATTTTTATCATATGGATTCATTTAAAGATGGATTACTGTACTGTAGTCCCTTCAGGTGCTTCCCCTCACATCACATCCTGTTATTTACACTCTTTTTGCAGAGTACAGTAAAAGGAATCATAAAGACTCCCACCCCCAGACCCCAAATCACTATGTCACAGGTTTTATTTTTTTCTGTATCTTTATTGTATACAAGCTGATCAAACTTTTGCAAAGGTGTAGTAACACATTATCTCACAACTTTCCAGGCAGCACTTGAGTTCCACTGGGAGGGTTGCAACATAATTAAGACCAACAAGAAGAGGCAGAGAAGGTCGCCCTTTAAGTTGCTGTAACAGTTGTTCCCACAGCAAATGCCTGTTGTTATTGTTGTATGCTTTGTTGATATATGTGTTGTTGCTCCATGCGTGTTCAAGTGGATTCTTGTTCCATGAAATTATTGTAATTGGATGTTTTGGTTGCTTTCCTCATTAGTCAACACAGATCTTAAACAACACCACTAAAGTCAACAACAACAACAACAAAAACACTCAACCTTTTAAAATAACGCTTAAATACATTTAATAGCACAAAATTTAATATCAATTTTCAGTGATTCAAGTATTGCTTTCTGGGAGTTCATACAAGACTGCAATTGCCTCACCTCGTAGCCTTTCAGCGAAGGCCCCACCAGCACCACGGGCCGCATGGAGGGAACGACATCATACGGGGGGACAAGTTCTGTCTACACCAGGCAAAAATCGACAGAGAAATGATGAACACAAACACATTATGCCGAATGGTATTGTCTGATTGGTATTAACGATGCACAGACAGAGCCACAGAAGATACTTTTTGTTAGAAAACACACCTGTTTCTGCTTCTGTTTGGCTTTCAGAACAAAGGGATCAAACATCAGACAAGTAGAAGAAATCGCATGAGTTAATTCATCATTAGTATGCTTCAGAAAAACATTAGCAAAGCATGCTACTGTGGGAAAGGACACACTAACACTGGAACACATTCTGGGGTCATCGCACTCATGCCTTAACTTTCACATCCAGTTAACATACAGGATGTTAAGAGGATGGTACAGCTCTTGTTTGGGAGACTAGCAGTCCCTGAAGAGGAGCAACTCGGCAGCTGGACTCTTGCAGCTCTACATACCTGCAGATGGCGGCGTTGATCTCCAGCCTCCAGATGACGCATTGCCTCCTTTCCTGCAGAGGGACAAAATGCAAAGTGTCATCGTGGGCAAATTCCCCTCAGGTGGCAATTTGGAGAAAAGCACAAAGCAAAGCCGTGATACAAGAGGTAGGCGTGCCAACAAGGAAAGCTTCATTAAAAGGTGTCGTGGAAATGTGGCTTTGGGGCAATGACAGCAGGCGCATGACGTAGAATGCACAAACTGTGTTCTCCCCCCCACCCCCGTGCCAAAAGTCTTGGAACAGTGTGTGCAATTCCTTTATTTTGGCTGGAGAAAAAAAACCATTTGGATGATACAAGCAATCAACATGGTGTCTCTGTCTACAGCAGCAGATGTGTTGTTGAATGTAAATATCAGTTGCATCGAGGATGATATATTGCAGGCAACAGGCAGTGTACCTCCAATATCATCACTTTTCAGGATATCCCTATAATCGCATTTTTGTTCAACCATACATGACATCGTCAAAGAGAGCACGCCATTTTCAACAGTTCACATTGTCAAAAATGGTAAAAATAACACCCACGTGGACAGACCAATAGTATAGATTGGTGAAAAAAATATGACATTTACCAGAATGTGACCTCTGAGGTTTCGGCCTAATGCCAGCAGTAAGTGTTGACCATTATGTGCTACCATTAGCATTAAGCTAGCAGGCTTTGTAGTTATTTTAAATTTATAACATATAATTAACTGAGGCGGCCCGGTGGTCCAGTGGTGAGCACGTCGACCTCACAGTGCAGAGGTACCGGGTTCAATTCCAGCTCCGGCCTCCCTGTGTGGAGTTTGCATGTTCTCCCCAGGCCTGCGTGGGTTTTCTCTGGGTACTCTGGTTTCCTCCCAATTTCCAAAAACATGCATGGCAGGCTGATTGATCACTCTAAATTGTCCCTAGGTGTGAGTATGAGCGTGGATGGTTGTTCGTCTGTGTGTGCCCTGCGATTGGCTGGCAACCAGGGCACTGCTCCCCCCCCCCCCCCCCTGCCTGGAGATTGCTGAGATAGACTCCAGCACCCCCTGCGACCCTTGTGAGGATAAGCGGATTGGAAAATGGATGGATGGATGGATGGATATTTATCTTAGTTTTACATTTAGTTTAGCAGTAAACTTCATCTCGGTGCATGAAACAGCTTGAAGCAAGAATTATTCCCTATTCGCTCAAGTGACGGTTACTGTGAAATAATTTGAGTTGAGTTCACTGCCACCACAGAGTGCTCGTATCTTAAGCTTGCGCTCGCAAGTGGAATGCCCTGGAAGAAGAAATAAAGCACCAAGTAACAGACACTCAAGGGCTAGATCAAGGAAAACTGCAGTTCTGATGTCAAACCCAAACATGTTCATCATACGTATGATTTGTGATTATGTTTCACAAAATAAAAAGGTTCAATAGGCAAAACTTCTGCTGCTATACAAACATAATGACACAAAATGTAATTATCGCGGCACCCAGAATTCACTTCAGATATTGCCAGTCTTACAGCAAGCGCACGGTAGCAAATTTCCGACAACTTCGCAAAAGAGATAACGTCAAACTACAGCATTCCCACACTTAGACTCCATTTCAGAACCAGTCCACTTTTGATTGCAGTGTAAACGCTTGTGTGACCGCAGACCTGGCTGCTGCTTTCTGCTCCTGTTTGATCCTGATGTTTTCCAGTTTGACGGGGCTGGGGATGAACGTGATGTCTGCGCCCTCCTTCACCAGCCGACCGATCCACCAATCATTATTGTATTTCTGCAGGACAAACAAAAAGCATAAGCTGCCTTGGGTGTCCTCTACGTCAAAAAGTGGCAGAGATGGGAATGACATAAAGATGGCCTCTAACCTCTTTTATGTGCAGAAAGTCTTTGGTTTCAAAATTAATGGCTGCGCCTTGGACCGGACAATCTTCATCCAGAGCGCCACAATAACTAACATTGGTTTTCACTGCAAAGGCCACTGCTTTCGACTTTCACATGACAAAAAAAAAAAAAAAAAAAAGAGTAGAAAATATCAAACAAGCGTCATCAATAATAAGGACAAGCACTGTGATCTCACCTTGGCTCTCTCCAGCTGCAGCTGAGCCTGGCGCTCGGCTTCACGCCGAGACGCCTCCTGGTCGTCCTCCAGGGACAGGTCGGAATCCGAGGGTCGACTAGTGTAGGAATCGGCTGAACCCTAAAGGAAAGAATGGCTGCTTTCAATGAAGTTAGAAAAGGGCTGGATTTACATTCAAGTTCCAAGTACCCAAAGAGTGCCGAAAGGTTATGTGCTAACATTGACTGCTATTTGGAATTGTTCATACCCCCCCCTCCCCCCCCGCCGCCCCACAACCTTGTTTCAGACCCAGTTCCGACTGAAGAACAACAGTTACAACGCATGATGCTGTCACCACCATGCTTCACTGTAGGCATAGGGTTATTCCATGATGAGGAATGTTGTGTACTTTGCGTCAAACCAAATTATGACCAAAAATTTCAACCTTGGTTTCATTGCATCGCAACAAAAATAGAGCAAACGTGGGGAAAGACTAAACAAACATCAATCATTCCTTTTCCAAGTATTTTTATTCCGACTTTTTTTTTTCTACACAGTAGATGCAGGCGTGCCAAATATTAGGGCAGCAACATCTGACTTTAACATATTTCTGCTGACCGCTGCCTGAAATAAAAAAATACATGAAAATGAATGAAATGAAACGAATGAATTTGGCACAAGCTCAAGTGAACACAATGACGTGCAAGACTGCTTGGAGACTGTGACCAACTGACATTTAACATATGGGATTCCCAGCGAGGTGCCCATTCAAAGCCAAGCAGTCATTGGAAGGAACGTAAGAGTGCCAAGAATTGCTAAAGGTGCCGTAAAAGTGAATGAAGTGGAATCGCCAACACTGTACACCAATTGAGGATGCTTTCAAAAAAGCAGGGGCATACTTCCGGGTGGCAGAACGTGAGGGACTATTGCTGACCTCAACTGAAACCATAACAAAAACATTTTGTGTTTAGGGTTGTGCAGCCAGGTTGCAAAAGCTCTCGCTTTTTCTCCATTTTCTTGCAAAAAAATATTGAACCTGTCGGTAAGGAGAATAAACAAAGTGGATGTCGCAAATGGTTGTACAAAGAAGGTACCAAGACTACCCCATGACGGGGTAGCCACTACCAAGCCCAACATCCATCATTGGATTTGAAGAATTATGAAGAGTGTGAAGTTTGAAATGAGTCAAGTTTCAGCCTTGATGAGTAGACAAAAGCGTTCAATCCATTTCTTGGCCAATCTGTAACAACCGCAACAAGATATGCCATTCAAGTCTGGCCAATGAGTCTTCTTGTTCAATCCAATGATTGAGCCAATTCTATATTCTTGTCAGATCAGAAACCTGGACACAAACCGTAGAACAATAGCAGTGGGACTCATAATACCTTTATCCACAGTGTCAAAGGTCAGAGCAACCTCCATCTTGGCTCCAAAATGGTTCGCTCCACCCAATCCCTCTCACCTCTTCCCGACTGGGCTCTGAGCGCAGCAGGACGCAGCTTCACAGTGATATAAAGTCATGATATAAGTACCTGTCTTTAACCAGTAGATATGGAATATTTCTGAACTTTGACCACTCTGTTCCGATACCCTATTTTCATTATCATTCCTGTTATTATGTAGGAGTGAGCTGACGTTTTTTTTTTTTTTTTTTTCCCCTTTTACGTTGTGATGTTTCTGCTTCATTGACTACAGTAAAAGTGACAAATGCCGGGGGTTGAAAAAAAACAGGTTGACTTTTCACAAAGGTTGCAAATAGTCACATATTCACAATGGTGCTCCCGAAAGACACATCTTAGTTGGCAGGTTTATCTTAGATCAGTTGAACTATTATAAATAGATACTGAAGTGATGACTAAAATATGTTTGTCTGATGTTTACAGCGTACTCACTCCTAATATATGGTTTAAAGTCTACTCATTCATCAACAAAAGTCATTTTCTAAATAGGAGGAAATAATAGAAATAATCTGACCTTGAGTCATGTTTCAGCCATCATTTAACTGTTTTGAATAAGATTTCTTCTAAATTTGACACATCACAATTGGAGTGTTGTGAACAACCCTGTCAAATTTGACTGATTAAAAAAAGCCAAGTATATAAAATGAGGCTTTAAATTCCCTGCCTTCAAATGCTCTGGTTATGTCCACTTTTATGTGTGAAACTGCATTAAAAATAACGATATATCTCCACAATTCAGTACTGCATCATTCTCAACCTTATTCGTTTTCAGCAATTATCCTGAAATATGTATAGTGAATTCAGAAACAAATCTCCAATTTCACCAATAGATGTTTACTGTCATACTCAAGTCCAAGATCACTTGTAAACCACATGTAGGAGTGAGCTGACGTTTTTTTTTTTTTTTTTTTACCCTAATTAAGACACATTTCAGGTGGTCAGAAAGAGCACCACTTTACGATGTTTAAATGAGAATGAGAGCAGCTCAATACTGTGGCACACATGCAGGTTAATATTTTAAAATGAAAGTCAAGGTGCTATTAACAAGCTGGATGACGAGTAACGTAACTCCTTTTAGGGCAAAGAAAGTAGAACAGTTAGAAATTGAGGATATTATTTGCGCATTAGTTAGTATTCAAAGTATTCCTAAAAGTGAGTTTCTAGTCATGTGCTTAACCTGTCGTGCATTGCATTTCATATAAAAGTTCAAAAAAATAAGTCCCACGGTCCATTTTCAGTATTTTTCGGACTCACTATAGGGGCTGGTTTACTGCAGAAAAAAAATGCATACTGTTAATATCTCTGAACAAGTGTTGATGAATCAAAATGAGTTAATTGTCTTCCTCCAGAAATTAGCAGGGTTCATATGTTTCATAAATCCAATCCAGTCTTCATTTGCTGGCGGCTCAACATTTAAATAACCTCAAAGATAGCTTCAAAGCCGTCTACATCACACAGCATCTTACTTTCCACTGACACTTCACACGTTCAAACTACGGCAGTGGGAAAGAAGACTGAAATGATCATTGTAGCCATTGAGCCTGTTTTCTCAATCGCTCTGCCTTGGTCAAATAACATGGAAGGAGTTTATATAGTAGTGGTGCCATCGGAAAATCGCGGAACTTTATGGCGAATTGCTCTAAATATAGAAGCGGCAGGGGACGAGGGATTCGTGACCAAGAGTCTGCCTGCAGAGCGATGAAACAAAGACGGGCGCATCACAACGTACCTTGTTTAAGATTAGTCCTGTAGCGCTGGAGTCAGACATGATTGCCCCCCACCTCCCCGATGGTTGCGGGGTGGGGGGAGATGGAGGGAGGCACCATCAGTCTAAGTGCTTCACAGCTGCCATTGCTGCTGCTTTGCCTACAGTCATTTCCTCTACAACAGCGATGCAGCGACTGTAAGGCTGCTCTGTGTACAGCTCAGCATCAGCTCCACCCCGATCGAAAAATCTCAAGTATCTGCCTTTGCAGCATCACACGTTGCTACTATGAGTAGCAGCCAATCCCTCATTCAGAACGGTCCGGTTTTACTTCGAAGAATAAAGGGGTCGTATTTTGATGTGCAGCAGCACACTGGGTGAGTGGTTAACACATTTAGATGTCAGAATTTTAAGTTTGGGAATTCAAATCCAGGCTCCTGTGTGGAGTTTGCATGTTTTCCCTGTGCTTGCGTGTTTTTTTTTTCCACATTGGAAAACATGCAGTTTTGCTCCACTGAAGACTTGAAATTGCCCAAAGGTGACGTGAATGGTTGTTTGTCTACACGTGCAACCAACACATCACAAAATACAATCACCAGCTCCCTAACCCCCACATCAATGTCTATTGGAGCAGTCACTTTTATGCCGCTTTATCATAAACCAACATGGATCTTCTTCTTCTTCTCCTTTCGGCTTGTCCCTTTTCAGGGGTTGCCACAGCGACTCATTAATTTCCATCTTTCCCTGTTCTCTGCATCCTCTCCTCTGACTCCGACTACCTGCATGTCTTCCCTCACGGCATCCATGAATCTCCTCTTTGGCCTTCCTCTCTGTCTCCTACCTGGTAGCTCCATCTCTAATATTCTCCTACCAATGTATCCACTTTCCCTCCTCTGTACATGTCCAAACCATCTCAGTCTGGCCTCTCTAACGTTTTCTCCAAACCAACATGGATAACGTAGTTAATTAATGCTAATCTGTGTCAACCTTCATCTATTCTTAACTTTAGGTTTTAGGCTTGTAGTCACTTGAAAATAGTGGATCTTCGTTCAGCCCAGAAGCCAAGTCATGGGCGGAGGAGCTCAGTGTGGGAGCAGTATAACAATTGGGCATAATTGGAGAAGGCCTTGCTTCCAGAAAAGTGTTTAAAAATGAGAGGCTAACTCAGGGTTTACTTGGTTATGTAAATTCACACTTGAACGGCAATTCAAAAGTCAAATTTCAATCATGTGTTCTCTTTAGTTGGCCTTTTGAAAGCCGCGCGCTTAAGAATGACATTGTTGGTCTGCTATTAGTGAGGCTCAATTTGGCATAAGCTGTGAGAAGGCTGGCAAATTAAGGAAAAAACAAAGAAAGCGTGATGATAAGGCCACGAGAGACACCAGAACAGCTGCAATGAGCTTAGTTAGTGACGCTCTCTGGAATGGCAAACACTCTTTCAAAGATTATTTGCTATTTTGATGAAAATGTGGCACAAAGGCCTTCAATGAGTGGATCTTGGCTTGAATCCACATCCAAATGCCTCACTATAAAGACCTACACTGAAAAAAATGGTATGCTGAATTTACTCAATTATATTTTGTCAAGTGCCAAACTTGGAAACAAGAGGGTAACCATGCCTCTAAATCCCTAGCGTATCTGACCACAGAAAACATCCTTCGTTTGGGACGGGGAGAAACGGTGGACCAAGCCATCTCCTCTGGGGTCAGGCCCACTGACCATAGCCCGGAACTCGGAAATGCTGGTCGACCTCAGCCAGAGGCTCACTTTTCCACCCAAAATTGCAATGACAAACCTCCGCCCAGACCTAGTCCTGTGGTCCGAACTCTGCCAGCGTGTCTTCATGGGAGGGTGCAATCGATGAGGCATTCGAAGGGAAGAGGCTGCGATGTGCCAGCGGAGCAGCTGAAGCAGAAGGGCAAGGGTGGAATGTGAAGGTGTGGCCAGTGGAGGTGGGCTGCCGAGGCTTTGTAGCCAGGTCCACCACAAAGCTTCTGAAGGAAGTAGGCATCAGAGGGCAGGCCCAACGGAGGGCAACAAAAGAACTCGTCATTGTCGCAGAGTGGAGCAGTCACTGGCTGCGGCTGAAACGCGGGGATACAACGTGGGCTGCCAAATGACCATGTGGAGCCACCGCGCGATACACACCCCAGGTCTGATCAGCCTGTGGTGGGCCAACCTCGGCGGAGAGTGTCTTGGTAAAAATGGCCGAAACACCCAGTGATGTCAAGGCACCACATTATTAGCAGTGCCAAATCCCGCCACACCCAAGAGGACATTTCCAACTCTTCCATCTATTGTGCTGAACATTTAGGGACTTTTAACAGCAAGTCATATGGAATTTGAAATTTAACAAATTTTGACACAGGAAGGGTTTTGGTACATAATTCGCTTTCAACTGGGAGTGATATTGAAGCCTCTGTTTTGAGAGATTGTTTCGTGGATGTTGAACTGCTGCTGACTGTGAAACTACCGTAATTCTCAAGTCAAAGCAGAAATCGGTTGAAGACAGCTCGAATCTCGAAAACCCCGCCGCACAGGTCTAAAGGCACCACAGTATAATTGCTTGCTGTATTGGTTTGAGCTTGTTTCGTAAATTCGAGGTTAGAGTGCAGCACTGGGAGGAAAGAGAAAATGTATTCACCACTGTCTGAAAGGTAAAGAGCTTCCTCCAAGGCCTCCACGACCAAATGCAGGCCCGGGACACTCAAGACCCAACTTTGGTGTCCATTATGCTCTCATCGGCCTTCATTTAAGGTTCGTGCCTAAGAATTAAGTGCACTCCACAACAACTTTTAGCACAACATGTCTTCAGGGCTTCATTTCTGACATGTTTTTTTAAATGAAAAGCAGAACTGCAGGCACTCACTCACACACGCATGCGCGCACACACACACACACACACACACACACACACACACACACACACACACACACACACACACACACACACACACACACACACACACATACACACGCACACAGCCTTTGGAGTGGACAATACAGGGTGACTATTTTCATCATTAGAGCTGAACATGAAGCAGGAGCTGGGGGGCGCAATGCCTCCAACCAAGCGAGGAATTGGCGAGAGAATGAAGACAACTGGGCAAAAGAGAAGAGAAACAGGGAGAAAATAACATCATGAAATGATCATTTGCTGCTCAATCCATTGTCAAACTAAGAAAATGAAATGAAGACAAGAGGAGTGAGGGGAAGATGGAGCCAAAATAGGACGAGATTAGCACAATTTTGTTTTGTTTTTACTCTTCAGTCAGTCTAATTATAGCTCAGCGTTGTCTTGGCTTCTCATTCCTCTCGTTTTTGTGCCTCACCTCATCCTTTTCCTTTCCTCCTCCATCACCTTTTTTTCCCTCACCTCTGTTTCTCAGAGGGAGGAGGATTGTCAAAGTTTACTGACTTTAGATGATTTCCCTCCTGAAAAGAGCAAAGTAGATTTGAGACAGGCTCAGCGGTCTTGACAGATGCCGCCTAGGCCATCTGAATGTGAACTACAGTTTGTGCCCAATACAGAAAACACAAAGGGGAGGGGGGAAAAACATATTACATCGTGCAGTATTGTTTTATCCTCGTGGTACTGTCATGCAGGTGTGATGGTTTCTGTTTTTAGCTCTTGTCACAAGGAGTTCCCAAAACTATGCACAGAGACAAACACACTGATGGAATGAAAAGGCAGCGAGAGGCGAACATGCAGTGTAAGGATATTTGAATCTTGAGTATTCATTTTGAGTCTTGCAATCCAAAATGAGTTTTATGCCCAAACCCTTATGTATTTACATTAAAGTTCATGTAGTTGTACCATGATACATGGAAACAAAAAAATATTCTCGACCAGACATGTTACACCTCAGTTACATGTATCAAGCCAGTGAGGCGGAGTCGGCCACTGGCGCTGCCAAATCATAAAAATACAATATATGCAGTACATGCAATTGTGTTTTCAACAATACATAGCCATATTTACAACTTCATATGTACTAATAGAAGATAGTGAAGCTTGCGGGAAAAGAAATTCTCAAGCGCACGCACCACTCGCTGAATTCCATTCACTTGAATGAGAGTTATCCAGCAGCAGCCTACAGCCTTGGCAGTCCCCCAACCCAACGCTGGTGGACTCCGCTTCACGGATGGCAGCCACCGGGTGGTTTCGGATGCCGCTGGGCGAGGACAACATGACAGTGACTCGAAGAGGCGGCCAAATGAATGAGACCAAGCTCTCCGATCAATAACAATTACAGGTCCCCAAGCTTCACTATTTCTTCTATTAAAACATATACAGTTGAAAATATGATTAGGTATTGTTGTACAAGACAGTATATGTGTCCTGTACTGTATTTTTGTCTTGATGGCAGGTGACTGTGTCTCGATCGCTTAAACCCGGATGTGGATTTTGCTACCACCACATCATGCAACAGCAATACATATCGCCGCAAAACCTGTGTCTGAGAGTCGCCTCTCGTGAAATGTGATGATAGAAGTCTGCACGTAGCGAGTGTTCACTGTGCAGTGCATGCTTGCACGGTTCCGTTGATCGCGCCCCAATTGATTGCTGCCTGTAAAAATGGAAAAGCAACAGAGGCTAGGCCGGGCCCAGTGAGGTCGGTGTGGAGTGGTGTCAGGTCGTTCTGGACCCTGTAATGGAAAAGCGGCTTAGGTGTACCCTTGAGGCCCCAGTGACGAGCCATTGGACTTTTAAAGGTAGAAATGTAGCACCTTTTTTTTCTGACTGCAATTCACACCAATCAAGCTGCATAGCTCGCCTGGGCCAAATGTCTTTTGTCGAACAGCACACCCTGTCCAGCTTTTTCATTTTTCTCATGTTGCGTTTTCCTGTCCAGACAAGGCAAGGTGAATGTGACACAACATTTGTGACTTACCAATTTTTCCAACATGTAGATGATTAACTGCTTTTGCATAACGTGTAAATGGGCAACTGTGTCTTCGGAAGTGTTCGGTGTGATTGGTTTCTTACAGGCTCCATTCTAACACGCAAAACATGGTGATTCCGCTCACGCTGTCACTTTCTTAGCAGGAATTTAATTAGCTTGTCTTGTGAGCTATCGGAAGTATGGCTAAATTTAGCGACTAAAGGGCAAAATGGACACAACCTGCTATGTGCTTTTGTAAAATAACTCCACTCTGTTTGCAGCGATATTGTTAGCATGTGCAGCACATGTCAGCAAGGACCCCCCCCAAAAAAAAAATAACAAAGAAAAAAAAACACATGAAAATGGTCCTGACAAATACAGCAAAAGTCAAACACCACGACCAACAACTTCCCTCCTGCCATCAGTATACTGTATTAGCATTTAGAGCGATGAACTGTCATCAGTATGGCATCATTTTATGGCTAATACAAGAAAAATAAACTTGAAGAAGAAAAAGTAATGTTTGTCGATATTTGACGAGTTCGAATGACCGCTTTAACTACATGCAGAGCCTGCATTTATCTGAGCTATTTTGCTTTCCACCTCTACATGTATAACATCATGCAACCATAATTAGCTTAAAAGTGCACAAATATTTTCCAAAAAATATCCTGAAATGTACCATTGATTTCAAAAGAATGTCACCATGGGCGTGTCAGACTGTTGTCCCAGGCTCTGGTGTGATTGGTCAATCTGTGTTTCAGGGGTGTGGCTTAGTGAAAGGTGAATTCCACTCGTGGACCAAACCATTAATCAATCTTCCATTCCTTCTACTAAGAGTAACCCATGAAATGAAGCAGCTTGCAGAGCTGATGTGACAAAAAGCTCTTTTGATATTGGAGGCACCTCGCCCTCGACGCAAAGGGGAAGCTGAGGCAGCATTCCGGGCAGAAGTGGATCATCCCATCTCCTGACAATGCAACCAGAGTCGAGCAGAGTGGATCAATAGGAGATCCGCACAAACAGAGAAGCTCCATCCTGTCTTGAGCAGCTCCACCCTCTCCAGGCTCTAATGATACCTCGTGATGCTGCTGCAGCCAATACAAAAGTACCGTGAACCCCGTTTATCACCAAGTACGTACACCAGAACATAGGTGAAAATGTGCAAAAAAGAGTGACCATATTAAAAAAAAAAAAATTATAATGGCTTTACTTCTCCCACATGCCTTAAGCACGCTTAAACTTAGTAAAATACACTTTTAATTTTTTTTTCCTTTTTTGCCTCAAAAGAAGATTTTCCTGCTTGCACAGTTCTCCAAATAAGGGGCACAGTGTTGTTGGTTCAAGCGGACTATCCTTCACAGTTGTTCAAATGTTCAATCCAATCATTTAATTTTATGTAACTAATGTCCTCTAGCTTAATGCTAACGGATCATGGGAAATGTCATAGATGGGCTAACGGAAATTAGCGTTGATGATCCAGGAATTATAAACCTTCACAGAGCTGCAAGATACATACAAGGAGAGCATACAACAATACATGGTACTACATTGAAGGTACTGTAGACCTGTTTCCCGTAAAAACACATAAAATCCATCCATTCATTTTCTAATCCGTTTATCCTCACAAAGGTCGCAGGCGTGCTGGAGCCTCTCCCAGCTGTCTTCGGGCAGTAGGCGGGGTACACTCTAAACTGGTTGCCAGCCAATCGCAGTGCACACATAGACGAACAACCACTCGCACTCAAAATCACACCTAGGGACAATTTAGAGTGATCCATTTGTGGAATGCGGGAGGAAACCGGAGTACCCGGAAAAAACCCACGCAGGCACGAGGAAAACATACCATGTCCATACAGGAAGACCAAAGCCGGAATCAAACCCTGCACCCCTGTACTGTGAGGCTGATGTGCTAACCAGTCGACACCGTGCCGCCCCACATAAAAATCACTTTTTAACGAATGATAAGACAAGGGTTTTCAGTACTTTCAAGTCACTGCAAGACCAGCTTTGTTTGCCAGCACAAACAACAGGCCCTCATGCTAAGGCCGCTCTGACATCTTGCATTAGCCATCTGCAAAGAGTAACGCTACTGATGCAATAAGGACGAGGCAATGACACGGAGGCAGCCACGCGCTGATGCACGAAACAGTTAGCAAGGCCAAGAATATTCACAGTTCATTCATACTCTTGACTTCAGCGTTGCCATACAGCAGGGATGGCCAACCTTTATTTCCCCCAAATATACTTTTCAAGCAGCCAACCTCCCAACACTGACTAGTTCAGTGTCAACTAGGGCCGTCACTCTTCAGAAATCGATTGTTCTATCGATAAATCAAATAATAGGACACGTTTTCATTTTGCATTAAAGAGAAGTGTTTATTAAGCAGTTACCGTTGTATATTGTTGTTGTATACCTCGGGCCCAATAAGCCTTTCCACCTCCATGTGTCCTGTGATTTGTTCTTGTTACCGGGTCTTAGGTGTGAACGGGGAGCAGGTGTGGTAAATTTGGTGTTGTCACTCTCACACACTCTCAGACTGTTCACTGGACATTCAATATACAGATATGAAATCTGAAGATCTGATAAAAAGAATTAGTAGATCTCCAGCAGCCCGAAAGAAATGAGCTTGAGCAGCTGCACCTTGGCTAATCCCCTACGATGGTTTATCAGGACAGGTTCCACTCACAACAGGCCTCATTTACTGTGCCATGCTGAAGCAGAACATGATCCTCTTCCTTTGGAAACTGGGCTGCGGGGGAGTATTGAAACATGTGAAAGACGCCAAACACACTGTCAAATGTCTTCCGAACGAAGCTGAGGTTCAAGATGATGAGTGGCCAAACATGTGTACAGATCTAAACCCTGTTGAGCAGCTGTGGCATAGCCTCAAGTGGAAAGTTGTGGAGCACAGGGTCACTAACATCCACTCGTTCATGGAGGAGAGCAAGAGTGTTAAGGCAAGGCTGGAGATAATGGCGGCCACACAAACTGCAATTTTGAGCACAAATCGGACTTTTTCGCTCTTTGGCTGAGCACACTTTTGTTGCCAGTACAGTAGTTTAGAGTTAGACATTAATGGCTTTTTATTTCGTTATTTTGAGGGGGCACTGCTATACTAGCTATGCACTGACTACGTTGTCGCAAAAATGTCATTTTTTCAGTATTGTCCAATGACACTATCGTAAAATATAGACAAGATTTGATGGGTGTGCTCACATTCAAGAGATACTATGAAAAAACGAATAAATAAGAGTCCACCTCTTATGTATGTTGCTGTTATCATATATTAATCATTAAGCACAAAGTGAGTACATTCCCCTGTTGCAGAGCAAAACAGCTCAGGCATAAAAAGGCTTCGAGATCCATCAAACACCATCACCGAGAAACCGGACAGGACATTAAAAAAAGGCTTCCCGGATACACTACTCACTTGAGGGAAGCCTCACCCTGATTTCCTCCAACTGCTGCGCAGGACCGCTGGCGCTAACTAACTTATCCACATGGAGCTGCAAATAATTTTGCCCACTCCAGCATCCTTCACTAATCGTACGTGTTTGCTACTTCGCTGACTCCATTACAGCTCTGGGTTTGAGTTGGGCCTAATTGGTGCCTCTTGACTGAGGGAATGTCAGACTTATAAATATGTATTGGTGCCCTACATAAGCGCACAACGTAGCGTTTAGGATGAAAACATCACAAGTACTGTTTGGAAGATTTGCACCGAAATGACTGCCGCTGTCTCCAAGAAAAAAAATGTCCCACCCATGTTGCATACAAGCCAACACTTTACTCAACACAGGGACCTTTTCCTTGGGTAAGTAATAAGAAAATAAGGATGTGCAGTGTTTTTAGACGGAAACTGGAATGGTTGACCATCTCAACATTGCTGGTTCATCAACTTTAATCAAGGCATCACGCGCTGATGCATGCACACACACAAAGAAAGCACTTTGCGCCTCACGGGCAAGGCTTTTAGTGCTCCCTCCGTCTCATGCACTATTTAATTGACCCGGCACAGGAAGCCTCGCGGTCCCAGATGCACTCCTCCCTCAAGCAAGTACGCCCACCCGCACAATCAAAGATCCTCACACCATGCCACTCAATACCTTTTGCTGGTGAACGCGCGTAAAAACGCGTTTGGGTCACCGCTCAGTCAACCTCTCAAAGTTTCTGTCCATGTAGGAGGAGCAGAAATGTTCTTCACATGTCATCCATGTGCTGTTCTTCCTGATCCTCGAGTGGCAATGCAGCAAAGACGCATACGGCCAAAGCAGAGTACTGTACTTACTCCGTAGGAGGTGGGAAAGCATCTCCGTCGCTCCTCTTGCTCTCGCTCTGCTAGGCAGTCATGGTGCGCTCGCTCTCCCGGACAACACTCAAGTGCACCGTTGCATGAGTGTATAGGTTCTCTCTCGTGGACTTTGTGCACAGCACACCCGCCCACCACTGCTGCTACGTCAGCAAGACTCTATCGCGTCTGCAGAGCGAGCGTCCTTCCCAGCATCTCTCCTCCCGAACAAAAGCAACACAATTAAAGAGCAAGCATCGTCTTCCTGCTGTCATGCAGTAATATACGACAGTACTAAGAATATTTCTGTAGGTACTGTTGTATTTTATTTTCAATACAAGCATGCAGCGATGCCAGCAACGCATTACTTTACCCTATAATGGAATAATCGCGTTACTTTTCTCAGTTTAGTAATCTATTTACTTTGCAAAGTCACAATTCGTTACTATTCAACACAATTGTGACAACGATATCACAAACCTGCATTTATCAATTGATGATGACATTTAACATTTGAATAGGTGTCACTTATATTTTAATCACGGTTTACCCCACGCATGTACTTGGAACAAAACAAATAATGAGAAATGAACACAATTTTTAGACAAATACACACGGCAAAAAATGTGCATTGTAGAGCACAACGTGTTTACAGCTTGAATCGAAGCATTCTGTGACTTTACAATTTGTATTCCCATCTGGGAGAGTGATGTCACATTTGGGCCATGTTGCGTTTTGACCACAATGGCGAAAGCAAAGAGATTTGTGTTTTCAAGCTAAAAATACGCATTTTTATCCTTTGGCTTTTGACTCAGCGTGAGACTTGATTTTTAGTTTTACTGTTTTTGTGCTTTCTGCTGTCTTTGTTATCCATTTATTGTTTTATTGTTTGTTATGGTATAAATGATTTTTGCTCCATGCACAGCACTTTGTATACAACGGTGGTTGTTTGAAAGTGCTCTATAAATACAGTTGAGTTCAGTTGAGTAAAGGGGAAGTCAAGTAAAAAAAAAAATCTTTGCAATAAAATGTTGTATGCAACCCCACTAGTCCAAACACGGCTCTCTGATTAATATTGCATTTGTGGAATATGAATTAAGCAGCCAAATCTAACCTTTTGTTTTTTTGTCCATTTCATCGTGGCCATTTTGCCCTTAGCTGTCAGCGGAAAATGAAATCATAGTTGCTCAGGGCTCAGGCATTGACCAATCATGGGCCAGCTGTTTTCTGAGTTTGGTCATGTGACTTTCGCGGACTGACATACCTGAGCCCTGAGTGATATGTGATGTGATGCAAGTACTCAATCCCGTCCTCCTGCTGTTTGACTGTAGCATGATTGGCTGATTTTGCAATCACTGTTGAGGGTTCATTGGACGAGGGATGTATAAACCATTATGCAGCACCAAGGATCGGTAGTGACATCATTCAATGTGTTTACAAGTCGTTGCATGGAATATCATTTTAACCCTTTAAAAACGTGTTGGACCAATCAGTAGAGCACATACAAAACAAATAATCTGTCCATAAATGTCTCTTACATACATGCCCCGGCACCCTCCACCCCGTATCTGCATAGTCCTTGAATGTCATGAATTTCTGTACTAAAAACAGCTCCACCCTTCTTCACCTTAAGTGCTATCGTATTACACAGCTCATATGAAGTAAAAGATATTAGAAGTATCTTTGCGACATGAATCAATAAGTGCATACAAATAAAAACAGATGACTGTGCCAGTTGTGGAACTTACCAGCAAAGATTTATAATTCATAGGACGGGTTGCAAGAAACAGTGTGGAAGTAGGTAGGGCGGTGGGGGTAGCAAGGATAAAAGAAGGAGCAAGGCATCCATTCTAATTCCACATGAGCTATAAATGTGAATAAAACATGAATGAATGGAGGTTTGAAAGTTAAACAGAAAATGGCTTCCGTTTGGGGAACTGCATCCAAGCATGGACTGCACATGTCAGTCTGTCTGGCCCACTTAAAGCCTCTGAGGCCAGAGTCCTGCTGCTGGTGCATTATGGATGCAGCAGCTATTTTGAGGTTCCGGCAGGGTGGCGTAGAGATGGGCCTGTGGTTTGAATGTTTGAGGGGAGAAAGAAAAACACCTGGCTGGTGGAGTCCTCTCACACACCTGAAGACAGCAGACAGGAACTCACACACACACACACACACACACGCACACGCACACGCACACACACACACACACACACACACACACACACACACACACACACACACACACACACACACACACACACAGCCATCCATTTTCTGATCCACTTATCTTCACAAGTGTCGGGGGGCGTGCTGGAGCCTATCCCAGCTGTCATCGGGCATTAGGCCGGGGACACCTTGAACTGGTTGCCAGCCAATCGCAGGGCACACATTGACAAACAAACATCCGCACTCACACCGAGGGACAATTTAGAGTGTTCCATTAACCTGCCATGCATGTTTTTGGAATGTGAGAGGAAACCGGAGTCCCCGGAGAAAACCCACGCCGGCACGGGGAGAACATGCAAACTCCACACAGGAAGGCCAGAGCCGGATACAAACCCATGAGCTCTGCATTATAAGGCGGACATATAACACAATTCATACCCTCTGGCTAAGAGGATTTATTTATTTTTTTTTTTGAGGGGGGTAAAAGCCCAATTGAACTTTTTCCACCCAGGCTGACAAAATATTCCATTCTAACAAGCAGAAAGAATATTAATAGCAGTAAAGGCCAGGGGTTCATAAAAACGATGTACTATTTGCCTCTATTATTCCACTTTCCAAAAATGCTCTACATACTGTATCTGAGAGAACAATGGCCCTCAACTAACCTCCAGGAATGGTCTTTGTTCCCATAGAGCAGAGAGAAGGTAAAATATACCTGTGACCATTGTTGTATTCTTTGGATGTGTTGTTGCTTCGTTTAGGATAAAGTAGCAGGTTTACAACTACCATAAATTGTACAGTTTGTTAGTCATAATCAAAGATGGCCCCGGGTTCCACTAGTGGTAGCTGAGCTCCCTCAAGTGGTCTGCAAAAGAATCACTGCCTAACTTCAAGAGGTACAGCAATAAATCAAATAATAGAAAACTCATCAACAAACAAATTAACAGATGAATATTTTGACAATCCAATTGATGAAGGCAGACAACTGCCACATTGTGTCTGGGGTAGTTTTTCCTCTCAAGGCCTTAGTACTGTAGTTGGGGTTCAGTTGATATTGATGTGTGAGGAACTTGGAGATCTGCTCAATATGGCAAGTGCCCTCAGATAACCTCTGATGTTAATTGCCCCAAAAAAATGAAATTGAATTAACTCACTGTAGTGTAAGAACAACTAGTAAGGCTTTTGAAAACGTATTTCATGTTATTTCAAATGACTCTTCACGACAGCTATGAGATATTTTCTTTATTTTGAAGAGAAATGTGGATAATAGCGAAATCCGGGAACAGAAGGAAGCCACTTTAGCAGAAGAACACTGAGCCCATTGTAAGACAAGTCTTTTTTGGGGCTTTTAATTTTTAATTCATTGTGAGAGCAAGGGTGACAGAATTCAAAATATTTATTTGTTTATCCATCAATGTTTTTTTTAATAGAGGTGAACGGGAGCCAATCACAACTGGCTTTGGACAAAGGGGGGCGGGGGGTTACGCCCTGGACTGGTCACCAGCCAATGACACACAGACATACAAACATTCACACCCACATTTACACCTATGAACAATTTAGTGTCTTCAGGTCACTTGGCAAGCATATTTTCAGAAGGGATATTTGGCGGGGCATTCATAATTGGAATCGCGATAGGATTTGACATTTGACAAAGGTAAAATGTTGAATATTACAGAAGAACCACTGTATACTATTTTCAGGCTGTGGTTTGCGATAAAGTTGAGCACTACCAGGTGTCATTAACATGGTGCTCGCAGGCACTTGTTCGCTGCCAAGGACCACATCAGTGGATCTGTTTTTAAAATATCTCACAATGACAGGACATTGTACATTCTTAATAATTTTGTTGAAATTATGACTGAGAGTGTAAATACTTGCAGATTTTTTTTTAAATGAAGTCTCCCAATTTGACTTTTATCTGTTTCCTACATTGTTAAATGATTAACATGATTGGTGCCTTTTAGATGACTTAAATAAATTATGAATAATAACATTATCAAAGGCAATTTGGGCAATTTTTTTATTTCAGTGTGTATCAAACTGGGCCCTTAACATTAATCAGATAATCACTAATCGGTATACAAGAAGCAGCTCTCACTTTTAAAACGGCTAATGAACCTGCACTATACACTAAAAGTCAATGCAGCCCCCCCCCCCCCAAAAAAAAAAGTACGGTTGTCGTCATTTCTAGTGCAGCATTAACAGTACTGTATGTAACTTAAACGGCTTATAGTTGGTCCGAAGTTTGAAACCAATGTCACCACTTGCTGGGAAAGTAATGCAAAACAACAGCAAGGGGTGAGGCAATTTTTTTCAAATCAGGGCTCTCAGTGATAGATCGATATGTAAGGTGAGGCGTTCGGGTGTTTATGAATGGATGGCTCTGCTTTCAGAAACGGCAAAAGGAGAGATGGATTCCGTGTGAACGCAGATGTATTCAAAGGACGTCTGCCCTCGCAGTCGATCGAAAAAACACTTCTGCGCAAATAAATCACTTCCTGCTTTCCCTTACTTCAACAGCCAATCGGAAGCTATCAACATAAAAACATGTCTAAACAATTATTAAACAACGGAATATAATCTAGGTAATTTTAACATGAAATAATATGATGCTAAAACATAATAGATAGATAGATAGATAGATAGATAGATAGATAGATAGATAGATAGATAGATAGATAGATGTCAATACCAGTTCTCTGTCTTGGCGACGTTTCACAAGAAAACAAACATAATCAGAGCTCTCCCTTGAGTGGCTTTGAGCATTTTTCCATGTCCTTAATATTCAGTTTAAATTCCATGTACTAGACTAGTCCATGCTTTGACCTCACTCGTAAGGCATATCAACACTTGCATAGACCCACTAGGACACACCAGTTGAATGACTGTCTTAATAGTTAAAAAAATCAACTGCTAGTACCACTTTGGTATGCAACTAGTAAATTTATGTGCTGTACTTGGAACACTGCTACACGAACTTCGTTCGAACAATAATTCGATATGCTCTATGTCCTCACAATGAAGAAATTCCAACACACTGGTAGATTACCTACTGCACACCCGTTTTCACTCTGCGGCCTCCTGACATTTCTGTTTCTGTGCAATTGTAGGACGATGAGGGCACAGTCGGAGAACAACAAGCCTGTTCCTAGCAAGTGTCATTATTAAATTCTATTAATTAACATTTAGCACTTTGTTAGTAGTACTAGTAGCATAGAATGTCAACTGGAGCACAGGTTTGCCTCTCTCATAAAATGTAATTTTTCTAGTAGTGTGACTTGGTCACTTGAAAAAATGCGCAAATTGCTCTTGATGGACGATTGGGTGGTCCAAACATGATCGTTTATTTGTAACAAATACGTAAAACATCTGTGTTCATCTACGTCAAGTATGTAAAGTGACAAACTGAGATTAAATGTTCCTGTAGATTTTGTTTGGTAGTGTACCGTAAGAGTTTTTTCTTTAATGTAAAATAGGTGACTGGACTCTATTAAGACTGGGACGCGCTGCCAAACACTGTCTAGTGCTGCAAATAACCAACAGATGGTGCTATTGGCTGCCTGATGGGGGGAGAGACAGAGTGAGAGAGGGGGGGAGGGGGGGGGGAGAGAGAGAGAGAGAGAGAGAGAGAGAGAGAGAGAGAGAGAGAGAGAGAGTAGAAGCAAGGCAGACTTTAGGTTGGAGCTCGGAGACGCATACAGCCGCATCTGCATCCGGAGCAGGCTCCAGCGTCGGCGGTTACGTGGATCCTGGAGTCTCGGAGTGGACCGGGAGCTCCTCCGCTGCGGGTGTTGTGAGATCTACCCTCGCCAGAGGTACAGTATGTGTATGTGTGGACCGTGCGCTCGAATGCGTCAAAGTGACGCTGCCAGATAAAAGTGCTGTTTAAATTTGCACCGTTCCGCCGCGTTGTACACTTGACATCTCAGTCCGTTCAGAGTCCAAACATCCATCGCGCGTCCGGGCTGTGCCACACATCTCCGGTCGTGCATTAAGTTGCCCCGCGGAATGTTTGGCTCCAGCACTCGTGAGTCAGCGAGGGCAGCGTGTACGCGGACTGCACAGCGGCGTGCAGTGGCGGGCGTGCTGCCTGCTGCATGTGAGTGAACACGGAGAGTTGCCGACTGAACGAGCGAGCGTCCTGTTATGTAATAACTGGCCGCCGCCGCCATCGGTCTGGCTGTTCCACTTCGCCGTATATAGAAATAGAATGCCTGCTTGAGGTCCCATGGTTTGCACTCACGGATATGAAGTTGATAGTTTGCACGATATCGCAGCAGCTATATGAGGGGACTGTTGCTCTTTTTGGAGCCAATCATGCTGCTGTTTGTCTTCCAAGTTCCACACGGGCTGTCGCCCTCCACCCAGAACAGAGATTTGCTTATTAGGTTTGGAGGTCGGTGTCATTGAAGCTAGCTTTAGTGAGTCGTACGATCTCATGGGAGCATGGACAATTGGATGTGGCTGGAGAGCTCTTGATCTCTGATTGGTGCCCACTCCAGAGGTCTTTGTTGTCAAATGGAGCACACCAATGACAGCAGCAGATTGCTGCGGTAGATGACACAGACCAGCCAACTGATGAGAATCATAATGGTTTGAACGCAGTGGAGGCCTGATCTTGATCTGCAGCTGATGTTGTTCCCCTGTGTGTGTGTGTGTGTGTGTGTGTGTGTGTGTGTGTGTGTGTGTGTGTGTGTGTGTGTTTCTTTTCCCAGGAGACATGAAGACCTACAGAGGCAACTGGTGGTGTGCAGGGCTAAGACATTAACACTTTGTGAGACGTAGAAACACCTCTTATTGAGTCTATCCACTGGCATGAACTATCCCAAAGAGCAAAGTGTTAAATCTAACAGACCAGCCAGGTAAGTTGAAACCTGCGCCTGTAGCATCTAATTCCAGCTATTTATTACTTTTTGGTATATGACTCCTCCAAACCTAACCATGTTGACATACACAGTGGAGCCTGTTTGTCAAAATACACCAAATATACGGGTAAATGAAGGTCACAATCTACTGTTTAAACATTAAAGGCTAATTTTTGTAGAGAGGCGCACATGTACTTGCAGTAAAAACTGGCGCATCTTCATTTTCTTGCCAGGGCAAATCTAGTTTACCGTGTATGGGAATTTGTCAGACCATGCTGTGCCATGCTAGGCATTCTTGCTCCGAATTTAAAGGGAACTTGAGGAGCAGCTTTGATTGGCAGGAATCCAAATCAAGTCAGCTGTGTTCACTCCTGCAACGGTGCAAACACCCGAAAAGAAAGAAAGAAAAGTCTGGACTGCGCTTTGTACTAGACTTGAATAAGACAACAAAATAAGGCCCTAATGGTCAAGCAAGTGAAAAATGAAATCAACCAATCATACGTCAGAACCAGACACGGTGCCAGATTTTTTTTCTCTCCTTCATGACTTCAATTACTTAAGAGATTCTCTCATTTTTAAAATGGAAGAATTTTCAGCAGAAAATGTGGAACGTTTTTGAATTACAAAGCGATCCATTGCTGAGATGGACTGCAAGCTAACTATCTCGAACCTAAAGCGTGTTCGAAAAGTCACTCTGACGCCGGGGCACTACTCTGAGAGTGGACATGTTGCGGGAGGTAGAGTGCATTCACCTCTCATTAATTTCCAAACGCATCCAGCACTGGTGTACTGCGTACCAAGCGGAGCGCCGAGTACCTAGTACCATTTTTGGCGCACTCTGAATGGCCGAACGACAAATTTGAGTAATGCTGGAAATGGTTGCAGTGAGCTAGTACATGCTCAGAGATGATTTCCGAACACGCTCCGAATACGCAAGTAACCGAAAGACTCACTCTGCCCTTCCCTGCTCTCACAGTACACAGGGTACACAGAAGCAGCACAAACACGAAAACAGGAATTGTTATGGAACAGAATGGCGACTGACTTGTGAACTTGAAAAAATGTTTTTTTAAATGTAAATGTATAACTAGATAAATACAGACAGACAGACATACATATGCTGCTCATATGTAAATGTATAACTAGATAAATACAGACAGACATACATATGCTGCTCGGGAGTGTTTGAGGGGCCAAGACAGATTTCTGACCTGGGATAGTGCCCCCCCACGCTAGCCCTGGTGTAGCACTGTGCATGGTCAAAATTATAACACCTTCATAAACACTCCACTTTTTCCTCGCAAGTAACAAGCATACAGCTGCTAACTAATCAGCGGCTGGCTGGCTAGCTAGGTATGTCGTTCAGCAGTCTATGGCGTCACTCACTTTTCCAATACATCACAAACAGATTCCAATCAACCATTTTGATCACACAAGATCCGAATTAAGTCCTTTTTCACACACACACACAAAAACCCCCCACAAGATTCTTGTTTGAGTCTTTTAAAGCTAATCGCAATGGAACAAAAGCAGGACACATCAACCTTCCAATATCAAACCTGTCGTGTGTCTTAACAGAAGCAAGATTTATGCTCACCCCTCAGTCAACTATAGACAGTACAGTATATGAAAACCAAACACCCTGGACTAAAAGAATGCCACAATCTTTTCTTCTTGGAATGAGAGTACGCTAACATCATGCTAACTTCCAGTGGGTGTTCTTCTTGTTGTCATTCTTTGGTGGTCCTTTTATAAAATAAATAAATAAATAAATCCAAACAAAACATGCAGAGTTCATCTTTTGATGCTGCCTGAAATGACGTCTAGTGAGGAGCTCTGATGACTTATTTTTCTCAAGTTCCTTGAACTTTGATGCATATTTTTCTCCTTAAATTTGGTAAAACTCCAAATGAACAACTCCACGGTAGTGCTACACAGTGAACCCCTGCAAATTGTGGGAATTCACTGTACAATGACCTGACTGAAATAGAAATCAATATACATGCATGATATGACAACAAAAGCCATTTACAGAGAAAATAAGCAAGCCAATGGATGCTCATTAGGGACACTTTTTGTGAATCTTTGTCTTGATTGTCCCTCACGCTGTCTTCAGGATGTCGTGGGCCAGAGGCCTGTTTGTGGGCAGAGTGGATGAGCGAAAGACGGCGTGGGGAGAGCGCAATGGGAAAAAGAAGAACAACAAGTCCTCGCTGTGCACTTCTCGCTACATGAGCTGCCTCAGGGACCCCGAGGACCTGGAACCCCAGAATGTGGCCCCCCACCATTATCATAATCGAGCGGGCACGAGTGGAGGAAACTTGGACCTACACTGTGGATGGCAGGAGGACCACTATGGAAAAAGGATGGCCGAAGGCGTGGATCTGGGTTTGAAGTCCGTAGACTTGGGCTTTGAGGATGGCGAACTGAAGGGGAGGAAAGAGGAGGAATTAAGTGAGTCAGCCGAGGGTCGGGTCAAGGCTGTGAGCGCCACCGACTGCTGGATGCGCCTAGTGTGGGTTTTTCACTCCAAGAAGTTCCAGTCGGCAAAACTGGAGCGTCTATACCAGCGCTACTTCTTCCGACTCAACCAGAGCTCTCTCACCATGCTAATGGGGGTCCTGGTGGTGGTGTGTGTGGTCATGCTGACCTTCCACTGCATCCAGCGTGCTCCAGACGTGGCCTACGTCTCCATCCTCTGCGTCGCCATGGCACTTTTCGTGGCTGTGATGGTGGTGTGCAACCGCAACTGCTTCCACCAGGACTACATGTGGATTGTGAGCTACCTAGTTATCGGGGTACTGATTGTGGTGCAGGTGTATGGGCTGCTGATGGTGAAACCCCGCAGTGCCTCGGAGGGCGTCTGGTGGACGGTCTTCTTCATCTACATTATCTACACACTGCTGCCTGTCAGAATGAGGGCCGCTGTGCTTAGCGGCGTCACGCTCTCCGTCATCCATGCTGTGACGGCCTGGCAACGCAACCAAGATGACAAGTTCATCTCAGAACTGGTAAGTTGCAGCTCGTATCACAACTTGATCCATTTACCCGTCATTCACTCTCTCCTCCCGGCTACATCGTGACAGACATACTGCTGCGCAATCCAATATGTGTGTGTGTGTGTGTGTGTGTGTGTGTGTGTGTGTGTGTGTGTGTGTGTGTGTGTGTGTGTGTGTGTGTGTGTGTGTGTGTTTTCTGAGTGTATTCCAGCTACCTAGCACATTTCAAAAACATTAGGGCCCGCATCAGTGGGCTTTAGTGGCCTGACATAGTCAGATCATGGCCTGGGCCATTGGGCCACAGTTAATGTCGGACCCTCAAAATGGATTGATGAATGTCAGAGAGTCATTCATTTCACAATGTTTCACCCTCTCAGTTCAAATTGGACCATTATGAGTTGACATGAAAAAAAAAAATCTTGTAAATGTTCTATTACATGTGTTCACGGGACAACACTGAAGACATGACACATTGCTACATCGTAAGGTAGATCTACTGTCCTCTCCAAATTGAGCTGGAGTTTACCCCAGTCGACTTTGGGTGAGAGGGGGGTATACTTGAGGGGTATGGAGTAAACAAACAATCTATGGCAGGGAACATATAGACAAAGTCAAACTTTCACACTCACATTCGTACCTATGAACAATTTCTCCGTCTTCAATGAAGCTAACGTTCAAGCACAATTTGGGAATGTGAATGGGAAAACACAGAGAATCATAGGGAGACCATAATGCACCATTTCATGTTTCTGAATATTAAATGGTCGTTAATATTGACAATGAGAAGTAATGTACTAAATTGTACTAAATGTTGATTTTTTTTTTTCTGTTAATAATTGAGTTGTGGGCAGCCCTGTGGTCAACTGGTTAGCATGTTGCCCTCACACTCACAGTGCAGAGGTGCAGGGTTCAATTCCGGCTCCGGTCTTCCTGTGTGGAGTTTGCATGTTCTCCCCGTGCCTGCGTGGGTTTTCTCCAGGTACTCCGGTTTCCTCCCACATTCCCAAAACAAGCATGGCAGGTTCATGGAATACAGTACTCTAAATTGTCCCTCGGTGTGAGTGTGAGCACCGATGGTTGTTTGTCTCCGGCACGGCCCTTGACCCTTGCGAGGATAAGCAGATCAGAAAAGGGATGTATTAAGATAACACAGGAAAACCTTTATTTGTCTCACAATGGAGATTGATGGATAATTCAGTTCTAAAAAGTACATATTGCTATTTTTCAGTTCATGACCCTTTTGGATCATGAAATATATCAGTGTCAAACTGACCCAGGAACATTATTGCGGTTGCTGAGAAATCAACATCACGGAAGGGTTATTAATGTTCATGTTGTCTGCAAAGTTTGAAATGACTTGAATTGCATCACAATCCTGACTTCATTGTTTCCAATGTTCTGACAAAATATGAGAAAGCACTGTCACTATGGTCTGGTCCTGCCCTTCAGAACTAACAGAGCCTGCAGAGTCGTTTGATGAGTGTTGTGCATCTGCTAACTAGAGAATGCAATTTGGGTATGAAATGAATATTGAGGTGCTAAAGGTGTTATTAAATGCTGTGGGATCCAATGAAGTGTTGAAATGTAAAATATGAGATGGAGTTAGAATGGTTTGAACCGGTCAGGAATTGTGAAAAGAGGTAACTGCTTCATTTGGGAATTCCACTGTGAATTTGTGGGAATGTGGGGGGTGGATGTGTGTATGTGTGATAAATAGTTCCCATGATGTTGGAATGTTTCAAATAAGTCAAGAAATGTGCAAAGAGGAGATAAATCTGTCAAGTATCTTCTTCAATTTGAAAATGTGGTTGTGGAATCATGAGTATCGTGTGTATTTTCAGAATTTAGAAAATACTCTGTTATGTGCATGTCCTGAATTTTCAGAATATTTTGATTTTGACTGGTTTGAGTAATGGGGTGGGAGTACGATGCCAAAACTGTGGTAAAAATATTAATGTGAATACATATTTTTTTTGTGGTCGACAACTATTTTCAGAGATCATTTACACTACCTGGAGTCCAGCGTTGTGCAGTTTGCTGCTGGCATTTGTGACCACGACCATCATCACCATACAATGGAGCACAATGTTGTTACTGTACTCATGTGGAGACGCCCTACTTTCCCTGCACATCAATATAGGACAAACATTGTTCCGGCTTCTTGCTCGTTCTTTGCGTGTCAAAAGTCGATGGTTGTGAAGCTCTCATCAGCTTCACCAATGAGATTTTGGTTATGCCTTGTACACAGGACATACACAAGGAAAATCAGTGGTGCTTTACAGAGGCAAATAAATAATGATGAAGAATAAATGATGGAAATTAAGAAAAGATCCCCACATAAAAGCAGGATACATATAAAAAGTGATTCATGAGAAGCAGCTGTGAGCACTCTGAATGGTAACGTCAGTTTGAGCAGATATCAGCTGCTTCCCTTTATTTCGTTCTGGGTCTGGAAACATTTAATAAGCCTGTGGGGTCTTGAAGTCTCATAGGGAACGAAACTGTCTTGAATATATTTAGCTACGAGATCATTCAGCGCTTTGTGAACCGTCAGTAAGATTTGAAATTCTAATCTTTGACTCACAGAAAGCCATTGTAGACGTTTGAGGGTTGCAGTTCCCTGGTACCCAGTATCAGCCTTCTGGACCAGTTAGATTGATTTTTTTATTTTATTTGATTTTTTTTAACTCAATTCCATTAATCCAATCTATTGAAAATGAACCCGTGAAGCAGCTTTCCTGTGCCTTGCTTGTCAGTAAGGCTTTGTGGAAGGTGGCTTGGGTTGAACGGGCAATGTGGAGCCCTCTCGTGATTATGGAGCATGTTTATTCTCATTGTGGAGCAACAGTATATCGTGATCATGTAGCTCGGTGCCATTCAGTCCACAATCCCCCGCTTGAGACAAGGAGGCTATTGTAGTCAAATGAAACAGGACTGAACTGGCTGAGATGCTGAGACCATACGACCAATCACAAGCAAAACCAGATCCTTCCTTCCTTCTTTTTCTAGTTGAAGAATTAGAAACAGTGGAAATACTCTTAACTGTGAAGAACATTCACATATTTTATTCTTCAACGAGCGACTAATTTTTCCACATTCCCCAATATTCCCTGCTTTTCTCAGAATTCCAAATTTTCTGAAACACACACACACACACACACACACACACACACACACACACACATTCAAGTGAATGAGATACTCAAAGCGTTCCCATCTTTCTCAATCCAATCATTCAGTTTGTTCAGAACATGTAGGGAACAGTTTTTTTGCATTCCCATAACTACAAGCGCAACGACGAATCAATTAATCAACAACTCATCAATTATCAAATGAATTGTATTGCGCTGTCTTGTGCTTACCAGTCGTGATCCTTCATTTCATTGTATGTTTTAACATGTTACATTGCACGGTGGTTGATAGAATTATTTTTGTCCACCTGGCGGCTTTATGTGGTTTTAAAAGGCTGGGCCTGGCCTTCTGAGGGCCGTGGGAGACAGCGAATGACAGACAGAAGAGTTGGCTTGCTGTTAACCAACTGAATCGTTAGCCACTCTGCGTGTTGAGTGACTCAGTGCCACAAAAAAATGGAGCATGTTATTGTGAGGGATGGCTCTACTTGTGCAGTATGTTCATTTATAATGTTACTTTATATGTACGATTACTGCCCCTGTGATTGGCTGGGAAGCAGTTTAGGGTGTACCCAGCCTACGGCCCGAAGACAGCTGGGATAGGCTCCAGCATGCCTGCGACCCTTGTGATGATAAGTGGATTAGAAAATGGATGGATGTATAATTACACAAGCTTTTATGATGGTGACAATTTGATCTTTGGAACGAGTGTATCCATTTTGGAAAGCACTCGTCCTCATTCTTTAAGACTGGAAGGCTGAACCTCAGACCTGTGAAGCAGACATGCTCGCCACTCGTCCACCACGCTTCCAGGAACTAATTTATTTGGAAAAAATAATAGAGCTCAATGGGACATGTCGTTTTGAAAGAAGACTTAACATAAGTTCCATCAGCGTAACAGTCTAACAGAGCAATAAACTGTACTGTCCTATCCACTCCTGTATTGTCATTTTCCCCTACACAGAGGATGAAAATGCGTTACTGTTCATATTTGTCGGTTGCAGTGACATATGTGTTGAACTTGCCGAGTCAGATGTACTGCAGTTTCTTGGTTTTCTTTAGCAAACATCCCCATGAAGCAACCTAGGTGACTGTGGAGCCACTGGGAATGAGACGATAATGACACAACTCCGCTGATTGAGTGAGCTTCCAGTATGTGCTTGGAGGGCTGCAGACCACACAAGCTGGCTACAGGTGCACATATGTCAAGGCACCCGATCGGGTCACTTTTGTTGCTCTTCCAAAGGCGTGCCGTCACCCCCAGGTCCCGACACAGTATGTTCCATTTCAGCGTACAATCAATAGTGGGACATAAGCTTCGCACCGTTCAACAAGATTGTTGCTCTCTCTCTCTCAGGCTTAAAATAGATGTGGGAGGATAGCAACATTGTTTGGGCTTGTTTATGACTTGGATGAACGGTATCCAACGTATATATCAGTGGTTCTTAACCTGGGTTCGATCGAACCCTAGGGGTTCGGTGAATCAGCCTCAGGGGTTCGACAGAACCTCTGCCATGGAGGTTAAGACTGCCATGGAGGTTAAGACCACCGGACTCAACATTAAATTACTGGCTGGTTCATTTTTTGCACAATTAAAAAAACTGATACTTTATACTTCTACTAATTGTGTTGACTTTTTTTTCTGTTTTTAATAAATGCGTTTGCAAAAAAAAAAAAAAAAATCACATTTTTATTTTTCACTAATGAAGGGTTCGGTGAATGTGCATTTGAACTGGTTGGGTTCGGTACCTCTAACAAGGTTAAGAACGACTGGTTTATATGCTTGAGTCTCTATAAATGGCAATGGTGGGAAGTAATCAAGTACAAATCATGTGTTACTGTACTTAAGTTGTTTTTTCTGCTAGGTGTACTTGGAGTATTTATTTTTGGCACATCGTCTTACTAGTTTTACTCTTTACATTTGTATACAAAATTCTATATCCATACATATACAGTATATGCAACATCAACTGGGGTTTCACCGTAACACAGAAAAAAACTACAAGACTGAGTTGTGCTGAATGCATTGTTTCTTGTGCCAACAAAAATGACGTGTACAGAAACTATTTTTAATATTTTGCTATTTTTAATATTTGAAAATCGGCATGCCTGCTTTGCTTTGTGTCGTATTCAGTGTGGTTACAAGTACAACCGTGAATTTCCCTTGTAGTTGAAGAGTCTCCAGTATCTGTCTATATGCATTTCTGTCTTGCACTCTGTCTCTTTGTCTCTCCGTCTCCTAATTTTACCAGAGCCTTTTCACACACAAGTGTCTGTACTTGTGCTTAAGAACTGAGTGTGAGTACTTTCGCCATCTCTGGCTTTTCTCGAAACCCTGAGAAAACAGCAGTAGTATCTCATTGTAGGCTCAGTTTCACCAGGTATCCGTCTGTCTGGCTCCAGGCTACTTGCACTTTTGTGAATAGAGAGAGAGTCCATTCAGTCTGTCACGCTCTCTGTATCACACACATAACCTCACACAAACTTTGCGGCCCCTAGCGTCACATGGTTCGGCTTCCTGATCTGGGAAAGTAACATTCTCCTTCTGGGACTTCATTCTCCTCCCAGCTTACTCGTGTTTTTCCCTTATTTGTATTTTCCCTGTGGATATGTCCATGCTGCACATAGAGCTGAGAAGATGTGAGAGTGATGACGGTCAGGACAAAAGTGTTTTGTTTTGTTTTGTTTTTTTAAATCTTGTGAGAGACCTCCTCGATGGAGCATGTCATCCCTGAGGGCGGTCCAGAGGTGGGGGGTGATGGATGTAATGGGGTTGACACGGATGGAGAGTATGAATATTGTGGGCATGACTCACCGGACTTCATAAGAGCTGCTTGTCTCTTCTGGTCTTTTTTTAAAGTCCTTCCTCAAAAGATCCTTCTCAAACGCGTTCTCATTTCCCAGAGAACTGACACAGATCTCCCCACACTCACGGCCACTTTTATGTCTTATAATTCGACCGTGAGGCGGTTCATTGGGCAACGGCACGGATGATGAAGATACTACTACTCTGGCAGCCAAGAAATCTCACTTGAAGGAGAAGATGATGGCGTGTTGTCCAGTTGTTAATTTGTGACTGCTTCAAAACTGGAGATATGAGCGCTCTTGAAACTTGATGTTCTTCCAAGATCCGCAGCCATGATCCTCACGCGCTATATAGAGACGGCACAACAGGGCAGGCAATACCGAAGGGGGCCCCCTGAGACGGCTTACATTGGCCGTCATAAATGACAAAACACTGTTGCAAAGACAACATGTCAGGACTCCCACACATAGGGCTCCCCTTGTTGGTGGCTAGTGAGGAGCTCGGGTGTTGTCCGGTGGTAAACCCCAAAAAAGGAAATGCATTTTAATATTTCGTTGGGACACTCTCTGTAAGTTTAATATCAATCACCATGGTTGAAAGAAGAGTGAAAATAACGTGATTAGCCCCGAGTGTACTCGTCAACGTGTGGTGTTCTTAATGGACATGAATGAGTTGAAAACAATGCCGTCGGAAGGACAAACTGCATTGAAAGCAATTCATTTTCTGCCTCGAACAAAGAAAAGAATCGGTCCGTTTTTTCATTCTCGGTTTTCTCATGCCAATTGAAGACGGAAAGAACAAATGATACACTGATTGTTGTCACCTGGGCGGCTGGAGTTCATTTCCAAACTGTGGAAGAAGATGTTTCCATTGAATTGAAAGAAGTTGTTACACAAACAAATGTGTTTTTCCATTAAGTGTTATAGATTTACCGTTTAAGCAGGTTACGCACATACAGTACTGATAACGTGAGCGTCTTCCTCCTTCAAAGTCAACAAAGGCCAAAAGGCACGAGCCTCTGACAGGGAGCTGGAGCATATAGACAAACATGGTGCAAACCAGATTACTTTGGTTTACAAGAGCCCGCCTGTTTCTCTTTTGTTCACATCGGCACCAGACATATTTACATGAGCTGTCCACTGATGTGTGCCGCCTTGAAATAGTGTACTATATACAGTATGAATGTATTTCCATAACATCCGTATGAACAGCTGTAGCCTTCGATGTCTTAAAAGAGATGACGCGAGTTACAAAAGCATTGTTTGGGGTCTAATATAACGAGCCGCTTGGGAAAGATGTCATACGTGGGTTTACATTCGAGCAATCATATGATATTCTTTAGCCTGCGGCAGGATAATTTTGGATCCCAAATCCCAAACGGGCCGGTCCATAGGAGGATCTATTGACAAACGGTTTAGAAGGAGAGCCCAGTATCAAAAGTACATCAGGGCAGGGTGTTTGCTATTGTGTGTTGTTACAGCACAGGAGGAAAAACCTGTTCCCACACTAGATTGTTGTGGGGTCAAACAGATGCGGGACTGATGGAAACTTACTGATCCCTGATCTCTGAACACTGGAGAGAAAGATAGCCATCAATGACATGTCACAGACATGACATAGGCCTGGATAATTCATGTAAGACAGGATTACATCAGAAAAACTTGACGGCAACCACGCTGGCCCATGGTAGCCGTTTTTGCAGTAATCATTTGGCATGTGTTGTGCCATTGTGATATATGTACCATTGATTTCATCTTTCTTTTTTTTTGTTTATTTTTTTAACTCTAGATCAGGGGTTCTAGGTCAACTGGCCACACCTAGAGACCCTCATTTTCCTCTGAAGTAGTGTCAACAAGCTTTGATAGATGGGTCATTCCGTGCTAAATCACCCAATGGATTTAACGAAGTGGATTTTAATTTTATTGAAACTCACTGTACCTGTTCATAGTGATGGCACAACACTAAATCTAAAATTTTAATACATTTGACAAAAAGGGACATGGCTGCCTTCCTTTGAACTCAGATCTCAAGAACTGCTGGATAATTTTTCACAAAACGGGTGTTGTTGGAAAGGGAAATTTCATCTGTGCTGTATGTTGCACCGTACGTAGAGCATATGTGACAATAAAGTTGACTAGACTTGAATTCAACAATTATTTAGAAGAGTGGTGCATATTTTAGTAACTTGACATTTGGACTGATAATTTGCCCTTGCAATTGACCATGTGGTTCACTTGTTCTCTAAAACATAAACGTTTCAGGGATTTTTTTTTTTTTACTTTAGAAGAAATAAGGTGTCAAATTATCCATACCCTCAGATAGTCATTGAATAGTCATTGAAAGTTGAATATTCATTTTTCAGCGTGTGAGTACTTTTTCCATCTGTGATATTCTACTACAGGTGTGTGCAATTTCAGGGCTCGAGAGCCCCTATTAGCCTGTCTTGGATGTCTCACCCTTCCAACACACCTGATTTAAATGCTCAAGGTTGTTATCAGGCTTATCATATGAACCAGGTTTGGAGAAGGGAGACACCTAAAACAGGTTGGATAGTGGCTCTCGAGGACCAGACCCGGGCATCTCTCTTCTACTACAACCACGGCATGAATAATAATAGCCCCAAGCGTGGGCAGGAACAGTTTGGATCAGTTATAAATTAAATATTGCTCTTAAAATATAGCCAACTAGAAGGAAAATAATAGCTTGGCTAATAATAGCTGAGTGACTGCAGTCTTCCGATAGCGGCCCATGGTTTACTAACAACTTGGCTCAGTGTGAAAGTAAATAGAGGCTGAAGTGCAATGGCTGACAGCCAGCCAGCCAGGACAAATATATTTGGAATCCATTAGTGGTGTTAAATGTTGATCAGTGTGGAATGCTCGCTTGGGCTTTTATGGCCTGTTGTTTCTCCGTGAGGGTGAATAGCTGTGTGTCAGAGTTCAGCGTCAACACAAGATACATTTATCCATCCCCCACACACCCCACCTCTCCCTCCTCCATTATTTGTTGCATTGTTAAACAGGCAACAGCAAGTGTAGTGGCGAGAGAATGTGCCGACGAGACGTGTTGTCATTGACAAACATGATCACCATCGCTGTGTAAACACAGAACAAAGTCCTGCTGTTCAAATGCCACTCACACGCACATACCGTATTTTCCGGATTATAAATCGCTCCAGATTATAAATCGCACCAGCCAAAAAATGCATAATTAAGAAGGAAAAAACATATAAATCGACTGGAGTATGAATCGCATTTTTGGGGGAAATTTATGTGATAAAATCCAACACCAAAAACATACATGTCATCTTGAAAGGCTATTTACAATATAAATAAAAGTAGAAGGGAAGTAACAAAGTACAAATACTTGAAGTAGATTTTTCAGGCACGTGGACTTGTGACAATTTTTCCTCAAGTCAAGTTTATTTGTGTAGCCGTTTCTCATAAAGGAGTCTCAAAGGGATTCATAAGCCCACGGTTGCCAAAGATTAGCAACATCCTCTGAACTAAACTCTTCCAACCAGGCAAGGAAAAAAGAATAAAACATTGAGAAGGGACCACCGATTCTCCTTCCAGGATTATCAGACTGCAGTGCATACCTCATGGACAACATTAAAATCCAGAAAACTGGTCAACCTCAGATCTTGTCCCTGTCAGTCGGTGCAAAATCCATCCAGCAAAGGCATCGGATTCAATCTTCGCCAAGCAGGAGAGGAGAGTGCAAGAGAGAAGGGAAGTGGCAGTAAAACAGGCCTATGTGTAGTTTCACTTAACGCACAAGTATAATAATAAATCTTAAGTTCACTCTTACTCTAATTTCTGATCGTATAAAGCCTACTTTTGACTAAGTAAAGGAGTTCACGCAGTTCTTCTACTTTGACCAAATTCATTTTTTAACATCACTTTCTGTGCTTAAGTACAGCATGAGCTCTTTCGCCACCTCTGAACAAAGCTTACCTTGTCAAAAGTTCCCATGTACCACATTTAGCCTTCCCAAACCATAAGGTCTGGCAGCACATTCTCATATTGTCTGGAACTGAACATGAGTAATTTCAACGCATTAACAAGGTCTTTGTCTCATGATTCATCTGGAGAAGTCACAGGCTCCTCTCTCTCAAATGCAGAAACCTCACAAAGAATCACATTGCCTCTTCATCAATTATGCCCAACCGCTGCAACAGCAAAGTAACACAAGACCATTTGGACTACAAACGGAGGCACAGTACACCAAAATGTTCAGCCAAATTCATTTTCGTGTTAATTTCCTCTATAGTTTTTTGAAATGCAGTTACGTTACTTTCAAAACAAGGGCGGAACATAGCCTTGTTATTTTTACGTTTTTACAAGATGATTCTTAGAAAAACGTCGACTGGCCTGATTTTCTGACGGACAGGTGCTAAATTGCATGTTCTCTCCAACAGATTGTGTACTTTGCTGATGCCTGTGACCTGCCAAGATCTTTTATTGAGATCCCAAATACTAAAGTACTTTGCACGCACTGTTGGCAACAGGTGTAAAAGTGGTGGAGACTGATGAATTTGAAAAAGCGATCCTCACGAGGGTTGCTTGCATTTGGAGCCTATCCCAGCTGTCTCCGGGCAGTAGGCGGGGGACACCCTGAACCGTTTGCCAGCCAATCGCAGGGCACTCAGAGATGAACAACCATCTGCGCTCACACTCACACTCACACCTCGGCACAATTTTGAGTGTCCAATCAGCCTGCCATGCATGTTTTTGGAATGTGGGTCGAAACCGGAGTACCCAGAGAAAAACTCACACAGGCATGAGGAGAACATGCAAACTCCACACAGGAAGGCAGGAGCCGGAATCGAACCCTCCACCTCCGCACTGGAATCACTTAGCTTTACGTCCTGATTTGCACCTGCCTTTCAAAATGTGCTATTTGATAAGATGCACAATTAGCTATCACAATTCCCCTCAGGTTTCATCATTCACACACCTTATTCATCCTTTTGCTCATTACTCCTTCAGAAAGAAAATGATTAATGATATTGATGCCTCGGAAATCTTGTCCACGCGATCTGGCTTCATACATTTTTGACGGGGGGAGAGTGTCCGTATGAGCCAAAGCGCTCACGTGTACTTTGTACAACCTGTTGTTCTGGTCACAGTATTGATTTGTATGCTCTGGAGAGTAGTAAGAGTAAATATTGTGTACGATCAAGGGTGGGGACTGGAGTTGGAAAGTGAGTTGCTGGGATGGGTAAGTGTTATCTGATACTTGTGAAACTTAAGTCTTGTGTTTTTACTCGGAGCTGCTCTCTGCCTATGTTCTCTCATTTAATGTAATTGAATCATCCTATTTTTACTCCTATGAGCCCCGTATACATGTTGTCCGAAGGAATAAATGTATTTTTGTGTGTCTTCAAGTTAAATGCTGGCCTCCGGTTCTTCTTGCACATTGTTCTTAAAAGGAGATGAAATTCCTTGACGTTTAGCTCATAGTTGCAAATTTAAAGTTCTGGACTCTGTCACATAGTTGAGATGAGTGAGCAGAGCCAGCAGGAGGGATGTAACGCTATCCAGACATCATGATCCGAGATCACAATATGAACCTCGCGGTATGATAATTATCACGATATAGTGGAGAAGTTGACGATATAAAGGAAGCTCACGATACTGTATAAAAACTCATGATATTGTAAAACAAAATAATACTAATATTGGTTAAAAAAAAAAAAAAAAAAGCACAATATTGTGTTTTTGTTACAAAACAGCAGTGACAAATAAACACAATTGGCCAATCAGTTTATTGTCAATTGCTCTTATTGGCTCAGCGGCACAAGTATCATGTAGTTCACAATGCAGTACTGGTACCAGAGCCCATGCTGTGTGTGAAGTCGATCCCGACTATATCTCGTTGGAACTTCTCGATCGTTGCTGAATGTGTCATGGTACACTCGCCTGACAGCAGCGCGGGTTCGGTTCTTGCTCAGGGACAGTGTGGATGTGGGTATGGAAGGTTGTTTGTCCCTACATGTGACCTGCGACTGGCTGGCAACCAGTTCAGGGTGTAGTCCGCCTTTCGTACAAAGCCAGCTGGCATAGGCTCTAGCACCCGCGACCCTGTACAGGATAAGCAATGTTGAAAATGACATGACATCTCGACCTCACACACCAGCTCTGCTTCCTCCCCTGCCAGAGATGTGACGTTCCGCATCTCAAGAGTCATCTTCTGTAGCCAGTAAACGCACTGCCAAGATGGTGAGCACATGGGATGGGTTAGATGATGCAAATTTGGTGTTCTAGTTCTCAGTGTGGCCATGCCGCAGAGAGTGCGCGTTGGCCCCCAGAGATAGCAACAGTACTCATGCTCTGTGCTTGAGCCAAGTAGAGAGTAAATTGCGTAGAAACTCGCACTTAGGGAAACAAAAGAAAAAGGTACATTGTGTTGAATTTTATGATATCAAAGAAGCAGAAAGTACAGTTACATGTCATCAAACATAGACAGTAAAAGTAAAATGTCATCAGAGAAATAAATATCTTATTAATGTACAGACACCTGAAATGCCAACTTAACTCCAGAAACATAGTATTGTATTTTCCACCACTGGTGGCCAGGAAATGAAGGCTGAGTTGGGGTGGTGCGTGGGTGGGCTGGGAGGCAATGAGTGGGATGACTGGTTTGTTGGGGACACAGCAAGGAGGAGAGCGCAACCCTGAACGGCCTAACCCCTCCCTCCTCTCATGCTGTGTGTCCAGCCAAAGTTTCACACCACTGAGACAAACGCATACTTGTACATTCCCCATTAGATTTATGTCATTCAATGATGTATGTTACGACTTTATATGTCCCATGACATTACAAAAATTCTCCCTAGCGATCCATTGTATTTGAATTAACAACATATTGCCTACATCATAAAAACTAAGTCAGGGTAGATGTTACATTTCATGTAACATGTGAAAGGTGTGTTTTAACATTTTAGATTAGTGGTTGATTTGATTTAAAATTAAGAGGCTTTTTCATTTTTGTATTTGTCTGAGCTGATTAACATTAGACCGCTAAAATGTTACTTAAACCATCGCCTGTACAGCTTCTGTATAAGACACTACCTGAAACACACGCTACCTATACACTCACCCTACTGTATAACACACTGCATAAAAATGCTACTTTATAATTTACCCTACCACATAACGCGCTACATATAACTCGGGTACTCCAGCATATCGCATGCTACATATAACACCAATTCCGATAACAAGCAATATATATATATATATATATATGACATGCTACATATATAACTCCAACGCTACCATATAACATGCCACATTTCAGTCACAAATGACAAGCATATTGCTAGTTTCCTAGCGTGAGATGCTAACGTACTGTCTACTGAGTTACACAGTGCTCCTTCTTGTCAAACATCCCAAACAAACGCCGCACAAGTTGCACAAGATTAAAATAAAAGTCCTTTGTTTGCCAAAATCCGGTCACTGACTTCACGCTAACTTCCTGTGTCTCTTCTTCTTCTCTCAGCAGCGTTATCCTTTTAGTGCCACAAAAAGTTAAAGGAAAAGGCAAAACACATGCAGAGTAAATTCATTCTTGCTGGCTGAATTGAGGTCACATGAGGTTGGTGTAATACGATAATGTCACATATGGTGACTGTTCTAAATCCCAAAAGAGTTTGAACAACATTTTGACAAGTTTTGGGGAGTTCTGTAACACCTGCACATGCTGTTAGTATGTCTGTGGAGTGAATACATTAAAAAAAACCCTGTAGAGCCGAATAGAAAAACTTTACACCTGCACGAATTCCTACCCGCATGACCTTGTTCAGAATCGTTCAAATCGGCTGTATTTTTCCCTCCAATGAATTAAAGCTGAAAAATGATTGGAACTTAATCTGCTTTGATACCAATGAATGTGTTTAAAGTGAAAACTATTTTCCTAGTGAGCAGCTTCTTGAATGTGTTGGACTTTTTAATTTACTGTCTTGTCTGACTTCACATTCAAGCCGCAGGCAATTAAATGCAAAACACGAATATAACATTGCTCTGCAGAACTTTTTACATCATTCACTTTATGTTGAAAAAATATCAAACAGTACTATTGTCCAAGGGTCTGTTGGGCCTAATTCAAATGCCCAAATTATACTAGAGTATCATACTAAAGAATAAACCCTAAACAGTACTAAAATTAAGTAATTGTTGCTCAGATATTTGGACCTTGAAACAGAATGTAAGTGTTTGTTATGCTTTTGATACCTCTGCAATTTTTGCGCAGGAATGTTGTATAATGTTGATCTGCTCTTCTGGCTGCAATACCAGTCTACAGATTCCAGAAACGTAAAACAGAATGCTTGTGTTTGTTTCGATACCACTGCCATTTTTGTGCAATAACGTTAGGTACAATTGATCTTTTTATGGACTCTGCACTGTTGCTGCTCCGTGAGCATTAAAGTAGTATTTTAGCACTAAGCTAGGAGGCTTTTATTTGACAAAATATAGTTTTGTTGATCATTTTGGTGATTAAGTGCTGCCTGTAGAGACACGAGGTCAAGTCCTTCCGTGACCACGCTCGTTTATCTATTATCTCTCTATGTCGTGGATTTCCATCTACTATGGAGGGTCTGGAAAGGATCCCTTACGATAAACGGGGGTTCATTGTGCTAGCATTAATTTTTGATGTGCACATGTGGGCCTTACTCTTTTTATCCCATGCAGAATTGGCCTCAGCGTTTGAGTTTGTGGCTCACTCGGTCGCATGAGGCTAATTTTAGTTTGGCCTGAGCTGTGGCAAAAACAGAGCAGCGGTTACAGATGAGGCACGCCCACCCCTTAGCCACTTTTATGCTTTTCTTGTGTTGACAATTACACATTATGGGAAGCCAGCAATTAATCAGCTACAAAGTGGCATGTTTCCGCCCCTATATTTACCAAACGGGTATCACGTTATCTGTTCAAGCTGTGACACTCGTCTTTAGGGGTGCTAAAATACCACTAGGCATGTTTGTAATTATAATGCATTTTATTAGGGCCTGAGAAACAGTCCGTCTTGGAATGGCGATGTTTATTATTATTATTCAAACCAATGGGTGGTATTTTGAGGACCTCAACATGTCTAAAAATGCACAAATTTTTGCAAGTGTGTTTTTTGGGGGATGGTAATATATGGATGGGTCCCCAGCATGAACCCACAATTCATTTGGCAAAGGCCCCTGGAATGTTAGGGGAGAAAATGAGCCCCCATCACCAGCTTCACTGATCAATATGACATTCTGTGGATGTGTCTATCATAACAGCACACACCAAAAACTCTCAAGGACACATGCCCCTGTCGGCCATTTTGGTGGGAAGTAGCCATTTTGGGTGAATTCCAGGCCTTGTACTTTGACAAATTCCTACTCGGAAATTCTTACCCACAAGCCCCAACACTGATGGGGCAGCAATGCTAAATTCCAAAGCTATTTTGCCTCTGCATATTTTACTTAATATGCATTATTCCTGTTTATTTTGAGAAGCAGACATGTTTTAAATGGCCAGTTAGTGTACAACACATACATCGCGGAGATTACACATCTTAGAATGCACTGGTATAACTACTGTGGTTTCATGGATACCCCCCCGTCCAGGTTTGGAAGGAAAGTTCAATCTGATTTCATGAGTCATTTTGTGACATGAGTCAACTCTGCTCTAGTTGCACTATAGAGACATATATCTGTACTTTTTCTATCTGACTTTGTCAAAATAGACTCAATACCTTTTTCAAACTCAGCAGTTGATGACTCAATGTAAACAAAAAAAAAAAAAAAACCGAAATTAGAGTGATAAATTCAACCGCACTTAGTTCATTGAGGAAAAAATAGCCACCATGCGTTAGTAATACTGACTAGCTTTGAATTGTTTTCAAACATGACACTGCTCTACATTCTGTGATATCGAGGTTGTCTGAGGTTAGATGAAAGCGATGTGTTTGCACGCAATGTCTTCCACTATTTAGTTGCCTCTTAATGACTCCAAACAGAAAAAAGACTTTATTTGAGGAGCCCCATGTGGTTGTTATCACGTTTAGCTTGGCCTGTGTCACTCTGTCATCACAGGAGTTAATAATCAATTGTGTTGCCGCACGATCACTGGGAGCTGCTCACACTTTCCTCAAGAGTCTTTGCCAAACAGACTTTATAATAAACAAAATATTTGTGCCGCATATTTACACTTGCAGGGATCATAATTAGGCAAACATGTATTGACATATTGCAAACAGATGATTGATGCTCTTAATTTTGTTACCTTATTTATTCCTGAGAGGATCAAAAGTGGCTAAAAATAAAGATGTTAATACCTCTCAAAAGTGAGCATTGTTATCTTTGTCTAGGCAGAACTGTACTACAGATCTTGTACTGGTCCTTCTTAGAATATGCATGTGTACCTAATAAAGTGACCTGTAAGTGTCTGTGTATGTAAGAATCAAAGTAAACCAATCAAATGAATAGAAAGTGTTACAGTCATCATGATTGTTTGGTTAAACAACTTTTATGGTGCATGTAAAAGAGGATGTCCGCTGGTATACAAAATGGTCTATGACCATGCAGACCTTTATTGGGGCCGGGTTTGGATTTGAATAGGGCCACACACACCCTTCGGGAAGATCAGCGTGACAGAGAAAGTTGAAGCGTCTCAGTTAATGTATGCCTCATGTAAATAGCTTTAAATGATCAACGCTCAAACAGTCTGTCTCAATGACGTGCTTTGTTTGATCCCCGCCTACAGGAGACGCAAAGGATTCCTCGTGTTTGCCAAGCACAACTTGACTGTTTTTCCTTCGTTTGTTCTTCAAAAATGCTTTGCAGCACCTTAGCTGTAGCCGCACCTTATAAGCCAATGTTTGAAAAGCAGTTGAGCCAATGATCTGAGAGCAGAGGAACGCTCTGGAGCCTCCAAATGTGAGCTGAGGTAACAAGTCTTTCAATGAACCCTCGTTGAGATATAGACAGACCATAAAATTTATTTTAAAAAGTTTTGCTCCTCCCCTGCTTGAAACACTTTTCATAGTACTTAAAAACAACGAAACCTATTAAAAGACACATTTTAAAATATTCCAAAGCGCATCTTCTCGCTTGCTCATGCATCTCTACAAATAAGAAGCGAAGCGTGCTTCAAGCTGTTTTTGTCACGCCTAGCTGTAATATTGGCAAAATTAAAATGAGGCAAAATAATTAAACAATGTATATTTGAACACCAGTAACAAAAGTCCTCTAGCTTAGTTTTGCAATGTATTTTAGCATATTTTAGTATACAATGCAAAAAGCAATAGATAGGCTGATGTATGCATGCAAGTTGTAGTAAACATAAACTTTCAAACAACTGCTACTTGAACACACACGGAGCAGTAACACAGGCAAATGGACCATCAGTGGAGCAACAGCTATAGTTTTGCTGGAGTAAAGTAGCGGACCTTCACTGCCTCTTCTTCTTTTATCATTTTTTTTGGTCAACCTCAGTGTTGCCCAGCATGTTGTGGCACAATGTTCTACTACACTGAAGGTGCACAAATCTGAATTCAGTCTTGACTGTGTACTGTTAAAAAAAAAAACAAAAAAAAAAAACATGGAAATATCTGCAATACGGCCGGAACTCATTGGTGCCCCACACGTGATTCTTTGATTGCTATCGGTGAAAATCAGGTCAAGGTCACGCTGGACTGTGAAGTACACCCTCTTCACCTCTGCTTCGAGGTCCTTCCTCAGGCAGTAAATCTTGAGTCCTCTTATACAGGACAAACAAATGAAGTATAACATCAGTCTGTGTGTTGGTCTTCAGCTGTCAACTGTCAAGGTCTTGTCTATATTGGTGTAGGCTACTTAGATTTCCTTGACTGTTTTAAAAAGTATTCACTTTTTCTGAAGTCTCTTAACTTTTTTTTTTTTTTGGCACCGTCTGTAAGACAAGTTTCCCTTTGGGACACTAAAGTATTCTGGACTGAATTGAATCATCAGAGTGACGTAGCCAAAGGCGCCTTGTAAACGAATCAGGCATTCATGCTCAATATGAGTTGCCTTGTTGTGCTGATGTGTTGTAGCCTCATAGATTGTCCATTTTATTTTTAACAAACAGCATATAATTGCATTACTTTGTTGTTCCATCCGTTCATCAAATTCCTGGAATTCTGGTGACCAAGAAGAGAAGTGAGCGGCATCATGTGTTTTGTGGTTAGCTTCACAAAGCCATCACATTTGAGGCCAGAGAGAAAGCACTCTTTTAACTCATTATTTTTGCTTTACTACAGAACCTAGTTAAGTAGAAATACAGTTACAGTTCTTATATATATATATATATATATATATATACATATAAGATTTCTTCAATTTACTTCAGTAAAAATAAAAAAGTACAGAAGGTGCGTGTACTTAAGTAGAAGAGTCAAAGTTATTATCAGTGAAACCTATATTCAATACCAGTCTTTATAACTAGGAAAAAATACTTTCCCTCTTTTATTAACAGGCATCACACAGAAGCATATATCTGCCACACCAAAACAAACAATTCAATACTGTGTCTCATTGCAACATGATACATTTTACATTTTATCATCATAAGTTTCACATTTTAACATGATAAGTTTCACGTTATAACATAATAAGTTTCACATTTAACATATATTATGCCATTAAAATGTAGCAATTCCTTCTGGATGGATGGATAGACGGATAGATAGATGAATAGAAAGATAGATAGATAATTTATTCAGCTTGTGATCCCGTGAGGGAATTTAGATTGCTAATTACATGCTAAATTAGCTAATGATAACAACTGGAGAAAATACTCTTGACCTGTATGTGTTTCTGAAGTTTCGACAAAGAATTTTGAACACCATAAGATGGTGGGTTTTAGGCTGGCACAAGACACATCTTATTCAACCACAAATTATTCTTGGTGCCAACACATTTTCGAGGCCAAAAATGTGAAGCATTTTGCTTCTCCAAATCTATTGGGTCATCACATTTAATGCTGTTTGGTCTCTATTTTCCCAACTCTTCCATGTTGGGTCTTCATTCATGGAGGTTGAAACTCGCACGACTGTTAGTGAAATGCAGGTGGCCCTCTGTCTCAGACAGGCTAGCTAACCTTGTTAGCGCACTCCCACTGTTCCAAGCCATCTGTTAGGGATCAATGTGATCAGGTTAGATTGGACGGGCCCGGCTCTCTCAATGAATTATAAATACCATTGGCCAAGTCCTAATTAAGTGACGATGCTTTGTAAATTCAATACTGCACTTAATAACCGCGTAGCCAATAGTGTAAAAAAGACACCCATTTTGTCTGGAACTTGACAGCATAATAGGGACATGGGAAAAGTGTGAGAAGTGAACTGACAGACTTCACAAAGTACTGCGAACTGTTTTTTTCAAACATTACAAATGCAAAGTCCTTTGTTCACAAAAAAGTTTATTGTGTCCTAACAGGCAAACTTCAATGAAACAACGAACTGAGAGCGGTCAACATGACGACAAATATTTTTGTGGATTTTCCTGTCTTACCTCTGTCGTCCTTTAAGAAAATCTGTATCAAAAAGAGTTTCTCATCACACTAATTCCTCTGATGCTGGCTGAAACGAGGTCATGTTTATATTTACATGATATGGCAACTTCAAATTGCTTGACTTGTGAGGTGTTTGGATGGGAAGGTACCACCGTTGTGGCGGTATTAGCCCCTCTGCAGAGGTTTACTTCCAACAGTTTTATAGACAATTTACTATTTATCGCCGCAGCGGAGAGTTGGGGGAGCGTGAAATATTTTCTTCTTCTTGGGGGAGGCATAATAACAAATTGAGAAGCATTGGCCTAATGAGACCACAGGATCTCCCACCACTGCTAAAACGAAAACAAAATATGTAGTATCTGTAACTGTCTAACCCTTTAACTGTAGACACCATTAAAGCCGATAAATTTGCAAGAATCTTAGGTGAGTAAAAAAAATAAAGTGAAGAGTTTCAGGAAGCACAGAGAATGCAAACGTCTGTCACTTGGAATAGTAAAAGTAAGTGGGGACAAGGGTTCAAGTCTTAGTGGTCAGGAGAAAAAACCCTCGAAATGCTCAAGTGGCTGATCTCTTGTGTTTATTTGATCCATTTGCTTAGGTTAGGTTCGGCTTTGGAATAAACAGTGGAATTAGCCAGCCGTCCCTCTTCTGGTAATGAAAGCTGTCACATGCTCCAGTTCTTGTTGTGGCAACAAGTGGCCACTTGTGTGCGTGTTTGTGTGTGTGTGTGTGTGTGTGTGTGTGTGTGTGTTTATATGTCTGTGCATCTGCAGTGTAAATACTGTCTTACAAATGGTTAACAAATTTTCTTTTCAAGGCTTTACCCGGAAGTGTCTAACATCCATCTGGGTTCAATTTTATTGGCATCTATTTCATGGGTGAATGTGCTTGCATGATTCGTACCCTAAATGTCGCCCATCTGTTTTCATAAAAGCAAGCGCACGCAGGGACACACACACATGCGCACGCACACACACACACACACACACACACGCACACAGTGTCCTGGGTCTCCTACTGGTGGCACGTGCTCGTAACACCTCACCAGGGAGGCATCCAGGAGGCATTCGAATCTGACAGACGTCCGAGCCACCTCATTTGGCTCCTCTAAACATGGAGGAGCAGCGGCTGGACTCTGAGACCAAGATTCTCACCCTATCTCTAAGGGAGAGCCCAGACACCCTGTAGAGGAAACTCAATTCGGCCGCTTGTTCTTTTGGTCACGAGGGTAGAAACGTACATCGAATGCTTCACCTTTCATCTCAGCTCCTTCTTGACCATGACAAAACGAAAACAGAGTATACAGACACAACAGACGCTCCACCAATTCGCCTGTCGATCTCACACTCCATCCTGTCCTCACTCGTGAACAAGGCCCTCAGATACTTGAACTCCTCCACTTGGGGCAGGATCTCATCACCGACCTGGAAGGGCATTCCACTCTTTTACAACTAAGGACCACGGTGTCAGATTTCGGGTGCTGATTTTCAATTCAACCCTTTCAAACCCTGCTGTGTACCGCTCCAGTGAGAAAAAAATGTACAAATTATTGAACCACCTATTTCACACATCGTAGTTAGCAGAGCAGTGTGTGGGACATGCCAAAATCAAATACATCTAATGACACAAAATGGTATAAAATGAAGGAAAAATAGTTTAAGATTTACTGTTGTACTGGTAGATGTGCAAATGTTTGACCACTTACAATAAGACTTCAGAGGGTCATTATTGTGCCACATTTTCATGATCACTGAATGATTCTGATGAGGACACTAAAGGCACTTAATGGTGATATTGACCCTATTAAAACAGATTGAAATTTGACCTGTGGCATGTCCTTTTCCCGTTATTCCTGATATGATCTTCAGAGGAAACATTCTGTACTGCGGTCACAGGTCAAGTGACTTTCCCAGGCTGAAGTGTGTTTCTGAGCTTGGAGGGGACACTGTGTGTGTTTGTGTTTTGTGTATTCCAGAGGGGAAGTCCACAGCTCAAGGCTCTGTTTCTGATGTTCAGGCTTGGCTGTGGTGGACAAGTGAGCAGAAAACACGAATCCGTTCCCGTGCATAATTCACGGAGATTAGTTGAAGTTGCGAGAATTGTTGCGATTGCGACGCTGCCGATTCCCGGAGGGACTGACTAACAGATGTATGCCATCAAAAACACACACACAGCACAGCAGAGGAATGCTTTTAAGGTTGATGACCCCAGCAAGCTAATGCGATGTTCAATCCATTTTAACTGCTGCCACATTCTTACTGTTGATCACTTATACATACACACGCGAACACAAACACACGCACTCACACTCACACACACGGCCTCAGAAATGCACCGACACTGCTCCACTAGCCAGCACATTGCTCATATGGTCACCTGACAGTCTTTTGCTGCCAGTGTTGGTAGCGTATCCTCTACCCACTTTTCCTTGTAAATCATTTCCATTGAAATGGATCGAGACTTTTTTCAGATTCAGATTCAGATTCAGATAACTTTATTCATCCCACAAGGGGCGGTTCATTTGTAGCTTCCAAGTGTCCGAGCTTCCATAATCTGAGCTGCTTATCCTCACGAGGGTCAAGGGCGTGCTGGAGCCTATGCAAGCCGGCGAGTAGACGAGGTATCGCAGGGCATCCCAAAATTCACAAATTCACCAAAGATATAGTGTGCGTATTTATCTCCCCTTTCCAAATTTCTCTACCAATGCAAACCATTCCAACTCCAAAACGTCTTGCTCATTTGAGGACATTTTGGGAGCTATTAATCACATTTCCAAAAATGCCACAGTTTCTCAATAAAATTCCTCAAATTTAGAGATGATTTAAAAAAATTTGTATTTGACAGTTTGTCCACATTCCTCAACCGATTCAACCATTCCAACTTTGAATGTCAGCTCATTCGAGACGTCTTGACAACGGTTTTCCACATCTCACTAATTCCCATATTCCCTAATTTCCACACTTCTACAATAAAGTTCCCCAAATAGTAAATATTTTACATATTTACCTCCTCCTTCCACATTTCTTTACTAATTCACAAGATTACAACTTCAAAAATATGGAGATTTATCACATTACCAAATTTTTACAGTAAAATTCCTGAATTAAGAGATATTTTTCACGCACCTCCTTCCGGAATTCTAGACCTATTCAAACCATTCGACAATCTAAAAACAGTTGCGTTAAAAATAACGATCCACAGCTTGGGTCAATTTGACCAAACTATCTTTCAAAATAACACAAAATATGAAGTTGTTTTGTATAAAACAACTCAAAAAGTTGGGTCAAATTGATCTAATTCATGGATCGGTCAATTTTTTTTTACCCTACTTGTTTCGTGGAACTTCAAGTCTCACTTTGTACATTTCAACAGTTCCACAGCATTTTAATTCAGCTTCAGCTTTTTAGCATAGTGTTTTTATAAATTAATTAATTAATATTATCATCGCTTATTGATCACACCCAATAATGGCGTGTTTACAGATAAGTGCCAACGTTGTCATCTTCCTATGCACCAACATGATCGGGATCTGCACCCACTACCCTGCTGAGGTCTCCCAGAGACAAGCCTTCCAGGAGACCCGAGGATACATCCAGGCCAGAATTCACCTGCAGAGAGAAAACCAGCAGCAGGTACACACACACACACACACACACACACACACACACACACACACACACACACACACACACACACACACACACAGAAATGCATGCAAAAGAGCAACACATGACACTTCATTTGTTTGTCTCAGCTTTTCGAGGTCAACAATATGTTTCATGGTGTAACACATTAGAGACCAACGCATTCCCACACACGGCGAAGAGTCCGCGTGACTCAGTGCGCCTTCATACGTGCCTCTCAACGTGACTCTCGACACGGACTGACTCACACTCGCTCTTTAATTTCTCTGGCGTTCTCGCAGGAGCGCCTCCTGCTGTCAGTGCTTCCCAGGCACGTCGCCATGGAGATGAAAGCTGACATCAATGCCAAGAAAGAAGATATGATGTTTCACAAGATTTACATCCAAAAACATGACAATGTTAGGTAAAGCCAGCACACTCATGCCTAAAAAGTAGCGTCTGGCACATTGCCTCCAAAATGTCATACGTTGCATATTACTAATGACTGTCAACTGAAACTCATTCATTATACTGTATTAGTGCCTCATACTAAGGCCAACGATGGACTGGTCACAAGTCAGTATCAGGGCAGATTTAGACAAATGAGTAATTTCATCTGTCTTCAATGAAGCTAACTTGCTACTATGATTTGGACTTGGACCTATATAAGTATGGAAGAACATGAGAAATAGAGCAAATACCAGATTTAAAAAAAAAAAAAGAAAAAAAAAAGAAAAAGAAAACCGTCATGAGTTCCAAATGATTTGTTTTTTTAAATAAAAAAAAACCCATCACATAAAATGAGATTTGTAAGAAAAAGATTCAAGATTTTAGATGTAATCCCATTAGAAAAGTCTTTTGCGACACTTGTTTGGTTGGGACCAAAAGTGGACAAAGAAGACAGAAATCAGAAAGGGGGCAAATACTTTTTCACACAGCACTATAGTCTAAAAATAGTATCTTCTATTTCACTGAACCTGAACTCAGCTGAACAGCACAGCGACATATAGATTCACGTACGTCTCGTACTTCTGACTTTGGGGGTTCGAGTCCAGCTGAGGCCTTTTTGTGTGATGTTTCCATGTTCTTCCCATGCTCAAATGGGTGGATCCACATGTGCCCTAACATGTACTATATATACTGTATATGTGCCTTGACCATGGTAACCAATCCATTTTTCTCCATTATATGCCCGAACATTGTGTGGTGACCAGTCTGTTCACAGCTAGATTGCCACGCGAGTGCTAGCCATGCTAATTGTCACTGTGTGTAATCCCATGCAGCATCTTGTTTGCGGACATCGAGGGCTTCACCAGTCTGGCATCTCAGTGCACGGCGCAGGAACTTGTCATGACACTCAATGAGCTGTTTGCCCGTTTTGATAAATTGGCATCGGTGAGCGCCTGCAACCGCAGAGGTCATGTGACACTGTTAGAAATTAAGGGGCATTGAGCAACACATCAATGACAATAAAACGAATCTGATGAGTCATCTCAGTGATTAGATTTGATTAGATTAGATGAGTTTACCACTGCTGTTATGATACAGTACATGTCACAAGTAGAAGGCAACCCAAAGCCATCTACTTGGGCAGTAACTAAAATCTTGAATGACCCGTCTACGCAGGAGAATCACTGCCTACGCATCAAGATTCTGGGCGACTGCTACTACTGTGTGTCGGGGTTGCCCGAACCTCGGGCCGACCATGCCCACTGCTGCGTGGAGATGGGCGTGGACATGATTGAAGCCATCTCGTAAGTCGTTGATAGGGTTAACTCTAAGATACAAGTATACTGAGTATCATTCAGTTCATGATGCCACTCCATTCATTCCTGATCTAATTCGATTCAATTCACTTTATTTCCAATGAGATACGACTCAGTTAATTTATGTGCAATACGATTCACTCCAATTTCAATGCTATAGTGTTGCTATTCCATTTTCGGATGAGATACAATGCAAAGTGCGACGAGTCGCTCCGATTGCAATGGGTACAAATGACAACCCAGTACATTACAATGCAATGTATGAAACTGATTTTGAGCTCTGTGCAAGCAGATTTTTTTCTTTGCTTTTCTATAACCTCAGTTACGGTGTTTTATTCACATGGTGAGTACTTGAGTTTGTTGTCTCATCAGTGTCTAATAAAAAATGACATTTTTGGTCACAAACAATTTCATGTTTATAAGTAAATTAACAGAGTGTCTTTCTTCTCAGTTACCAGAGGTCAGGGGACTCCTGCCATATGACTTGACTCGAGTTAAACTAAAGTGGTCAATTATAGGATTTGGCATTTGCTTGGCTAATACTTGCCACTTTTACATGGAGACTTTTTGTGTCGTTCCGAATGAAAGCATTCTGACTGAAGAGCCGTGGTCAATGTTTACAAGTGACATGATTTGATTCCAATCTACCAGCTATGTGCATGACTACATGAATCAGAAAAGCCTTTTTACAACCATGCGACACAGGCATCAATGAAATCATCGCCTTATTTCTCAAGATGAATGGTTCATTCATCTGTTTAGCAGAGTCGTTGCGATTGTTTTCACAGTTTTATTAAAGCAACAGCTTGATTAATGACAAGTTACACATCGTTTGTATTTCCCAGCAAGCTTTGGTTGTTAAAAAATAAAAACTCTTATTGTGAAAGTGTGAGCACAGCTAACGAAAATAAGTGTTGTGCTGTACATGGCCGTCTGTGCAGTATAGCAGCTCCTTTTAGCTTCTCTTAGCTCCTCCTAAAGAATACACGGCATGACTGTGTGTACTCTTATATTGATTGTCTAAATCTGATGCTGAACTGTTTGTGTTCAAATATCAGTTGCTCCAAGAGCTGTGCGATATGGGTTTCCCCACTATGTGTTAGCATTAGTATTCAGCTGGTGGACTAAAGACTCAGTGATGCTTTTGTTTTAAATTCACAACAGTTCTCCTAGTTTTAGGTTTAGTTTGACAGTAAACTTCAACTGTGAGTGGTATCAAACTGCTTTAAGCTTCTTTTTTGAAGAATCGTTCAACATCCTCCAAACAGTCACCCGTACAGTATCTCATGGCTCTGCTGAAGTGATAACTGAGTGCAAAGTGGCTAATGGGCCATTTAGACTGAGCAAGATCGTGTGACTTGCCATCTCAATCTTGAAGGTTAAGACTTAAGGCTTACAACTTCCACATATGTGACTCTTCCAACTCAACATCAAAATCTTCTGAGCAGAATTTGTGTATCTTATGTGTGTGCATTTGCGCAGACTGGTTCGAGAAGTGACAGGGGTCAATGTGAACATGCGGGTGGGCATCCATAGCGGGCGAGTTCACTGCGGCGTGCTGGGTCTGCGCAAGTGGCAGTTCGACGTGTGGTCCAACGACGTGACGCTCGCCAACCAAATGGAGGCCGGCGGGAAGGCCGGGTCAGCTCCTCAGACCTGCTCTGCACTCATGTACGTTGCCGTCCATAGTGTATTATCTGACTATGTGGGCGTGTGTGTGCCTTAGGCGAATCCACATCACCAAAGCCACACTTCAGTACCTCAACGAGGACTACGAAGTGGAGCCCGGGTTCGGTGGGGAAAGGAACGCCTATTTGAAGGAGAACAACATTGAAACGTTTCTGGTGTTAGGCTGCAGTCAGAAGAGGGTCGGTTGTATGGGAGAGTTCATGAAATGACACAAAGGACAACGTTTGCCTCCGCAGTTTAACACAATCCTTACTTTTTTGGATGTTTGTTTTCAGAAAGAGGAGAAAGCCATGATGGCGAAAATGCAGCGAGCGCGTGCAAATTCCGCCGAGGGATTGATGCCACGTTGGGTGCCTGATAGATCCTTCTCCAGAACAAAGGAGTCTAAAGTCTTCAGGCAGATGGTGAGATTATTCAAGAAAAAAAAAAATAAAATTAACTCACCACCTATGTACATATTTATCTCTATACAACAGACCAAGATTGGCTCGCAAAGTATTCAAAAACCTTAAAAAAGTTTTATCCAATACAATACATCCTGATTTATATCGTGCTTTGACAACAGATGCAGCTGTAACAAGGCGCTTTACAAAACAGTTAACATAAAGTAAAATAATAAACACAACACATAACATAAAAACACGGACAGTCGTGCAATCTTAACCACTTTTCCCTCATACGCTTTGTTGTTTGAAGCAGTTCTAGATAAAAGAGGAGAGAATCAAAGTGTCCTTTCACCAGTGGATCAGTGACGTCATGCTCAAAATGTGCACACGTCGGCTACAAGCTAAGTTTCAAAGTAATCAAGAAGCTGTAGCGTCAATTGACGAAAAAAAGAGATTGGTTCGCTTCTCCTGTCCCATGTCAATCCGCTTCACTTCCAAGCGGCGACTCCCAGTTCCAAATACTCTCAGTTCCTCTCTCCTCATCCTCGGCTCCCCAAGCCATCCATCCAGCCGCATCAACGCAGACTGTCCAACAGCGCCGCCATCTCTACTGAACAAAACGGGGCTGTGAAAAATGCTGCCCATTACAAGCGCAAAAAACACAAGCGCCCCGGGGCTGTCCAGCACCGACAGTCAAATGGCGTCGACATTCCTCCCAATCAAAATCAGTGCTTGTACACGCGTGCTGCCGAGAAGGTGCAACCACCAAGCACAGATTCTTCTCTTTTGACGAATGTCATGGCTAAAAAAACGCTGAAAGCAATCCACATCAGTTCCACACAAGGTAACAACAGACACCATGTGACAAAACAAAAAGACAAAAAAAAAAAAAAGCAAGGCTCTTGAAGAGCACTTGCCGACGGCTGCCTACTCGGGCGCCATCTTGGAATAAAAAAAAAATGAATATCATAAATGTGCCATTACACCGAATTGGAACCATTTGCTTACTGTAACTCACTCAAAGTAAATCTTTTTAGATCTGATAGCACCCATACTGAACTACTCAAATGAGTATTGGCCCATCTCATGCAATTTCATTTTTTTGTGTTCTTGTTTTTGTGTATGGAAATGCTACATTTGAGAGGCAGGACTGAAAGTAGCACTCGTGAGTTTTTAGTCGACATTTATATCATCAAATGTAAAGAAAAATCAATGATTTAGCCCCCCTATTTATCCGTATAGCTCCCCTTATCCCCGGGAGAGCACAAATCCTGGAGCCGTTCCTGGTGGAATGGTCCGCATACTCTTAGTATTTTGCCTCAAAAATGTAAAACAGTACAGAAAATTGAAAACAGACAAGTTCTCTTCGAATGACAGAACACAGGTTCCAAAATAAAATCCTCAAATAGGTGAATTTGCATATCCTGATCCACGACTATGTGGGGGTCCACCCGTGTGATTAAAGAAGAGACTCCCAACTTGTGGTTTTCCCTGTGAAGCCTAAAGTCTTTATTAACAGGTATCGTTGGGCTCGTTCTCATTTCCTCTGCATCTCGGAGGGTTTGAACCCTTGCGGCAAAGAGAGTCTGCAATTTGCAGCCTCGGAGCGTTAATTAAAACATCAGTGTGTCTCTTGGGGATTATGAAGCTGTGCGTGTCTGAGCTACACTCTTCTTTTTTCACTGGACTGTAGCCACACCATAATCTCCCTTTTCACTCTTGCTGGTTTTGTCTTTCTTCTCAGGGCATTGACGAAACATCCAGCAAGGACAAGTGAGTCTATATTTTTAAGATTTTCTTTTTTTGTTCTTTTTTCTTTTTTTTTAATTATTGTTGGCAACATGTAACCTGCCCACATTTTGGAAATGGTGGTGTGTGAGGCACATGCACACTTACTGTTGCGTCTACCTGGTAGCCGCTGTGCTCAGGAGGCCCTGAACCCCGAAGACGAGGTGGACGAGTTCCTGGGCCGAGCCATTGACGCTCGCAGCATCGACCAGTTGCGCAAAGATCATGTCAAGAACTTCCTGCTCACTTTTCAAACTGCTGAACTGGAGAAAAAGGTGCGAGCGGCCACCTCAGATTACACGCTGGATTTCTCATCAACAACTAAGTTAACGTCCGCTGTTTTGTCGTGCATGTGTGTTTGTGTGTTCTATTGTCAGTACTCCAAAAAGGTGGACGAAGGCTTCGGTGGTTACGTGGCCTGCACCCTCCTGGTTTTCTGCTGTATCTGTATCATTCAGATGATCGTTTTGAAAATGTAAGCAGCTCTCGCCTTCTCCTGCTTTGACTGAACGCTGCCTCGTGATCAGTTTGCCAGAGGTTGATGAGAATTCAACATCCATCCTAATGAGCCTGCTGTTTTGTTTTCCATCTTTTCTGCAGAACACCGCTTATGCTGGGTCTGTACATTAGCATCTTCATCATCCTAACGAACATCCTCTTCATTTGTTCTATCTACTCCTGCATCAAAGTAAGCAGCCATTGCTCGGATTCCTGCAGATTAGGGGTAGGACATAAAAAGCATATTGTTAAATCATGGTCAGCGTTAAAAAGATTTACTGGTTACTGATGAACCCTGATAAAAATGTAAAACGGTTACCGTAATGTATGTGCAGATAGAAAATATAATACTCACAGACCTATACAGGTATTCTTTATCCTCTATGAAAAGCAACTCATCTTATTGTGGCTTCCTGAGAAGTATTTGCATGCTTTATTTGATTTATCTTCTTCACTTTTGCATCTGCATAAGGTGATATTACGATTGTAGGGATTCCCACCCCAATTGCAAAACCCTTAAGTCACACGTTTGGAGCGAACGTGGGTGATTAGAGCTAACGTGGCGTCTGCTCTTTGTTGTCTGTCTGTCCATCTACCAGCTCTTCCCGGTCACCTTGCAGACGCTAACCAGGAAGATTGTGCATTCCCGTGCAAACAGCACACTGGTGGCTGTCTTCGCCATCCTCCTCCTCTTCATCGCTTCCTTCGCTAACATGGTACGCTTTGGCAGGCTCATACATGTAACCGGTTTGACTCATTATTGATTAATTACTGTGGATATGTCCTTTATGGGGAAGCATGTTAGTAAGTGGTTTGCACATTTGGCTCACAGTTCTCAGCTGTGGCAGTTGGGGACAATTTCAGTCTGTGTGCGTGTTGTCCTTTTGCTTGCGTGACGTTTTTCAGGGTACTCCAACAAACCTTTGTTAACACCAAATTGTGTGAATGGTTGTTTGTCTATATGTGTCCTGCAATTAGAAGGTGACCAATCCAGGGTGTAACCCTCCTCTCCATATTAGTTAAAGAAATGTTTGAAATTTCAAGAGTCCCATCCATTGTTCATTCGGGTTTCCAAATCGTCACCTTCTTAAAATAATGGCCAGTCATTTTATTTTCTTGAGTTTTTTTTCAGAATACACGAAAAACTGAATCAAATACCACACCATACCATTTTCTACCACTTATCCGGGGTCCGCTCACGGAGGCAGCAGCTTCAGCAGGGAAACCCAGACTTCCCTTTCCCCAGCCACATCTTCCAACTCTTCCGGAGGGATCTTAAGGGGTTCCCAGGTCAGCTGGGAGACATAGTCTCTCCAGCGTGTCCTAGGTCATCCCCAGGGTCTCCTGCCGGAAGGGGGTCATGCCCAAAACACCTCACGAGGGAGGCTTCCAGGAGGCATCCTGATCAGATATCCGAGCCACCTCATCTGGCTCCTCTCAATTTAGAGTAGTGGCTCCACTCTGAGTCCCTCCTTCATGACCGAGCTTCTCACACCATCTCTAAGGTTGAGCCCGGACACCTTGCAGAGGAAACCCATTTCAGCCGCTTGTATCCGGGATCTTCTTCTTTCAGTCACGACCCGCAGCTCGTGACCATAGGTGAGAGGAGGAATGTAGATCAACCGGTAATTTGAGAGCTTTGCGTTTCGGCTCAGCCATGACAGGCCGATACAGAGTCACATCACAGCAGACGCTGCACTGATCCGTGTCATGTCCCGTTGGCGACAGCAGGCGGCAGACGGTGTTTTCGGGCCGGATGCACACCTGCTACCCATTTGTAATTAGGCACTGGCTTTATTAGGGCCGGATTTCGTACTTTCACTTGCCGGAGAATTGCTTGCCGTGCCACTGCTTTGCCCATTGTGTCGGTAGTTACCTTTCGCATTTCGCCTTTGTGCGCGAGTTAGTATTTGGTATTGTATTCTCGTTGTGTTTCATATTGCGTCTAGCTTGTCTTTTTCCCCTTGCTTAGTGCGAGCGCTTTTCGTTATTTAGTTTCGACGTGTTTTCCTGGTACTCGTTTTTTGCCAGCGTTTTCTGTTGTCTCGTTTTTGCGGTGCGATTTTTTGTTAATAAATCTTATTTCCATACGGAGTTCTTGTTGTTGTCTGCTTTTTGGGAATCCTTTAGATTACTTGGTTGCGAACGAAGCGGGTGCCCTTCCGCTTTGCTCGCAACGTGATAATCCGCCTGTCAATCTCACGCTCCATCCTACCCTCACTCGTGAACAAGATTCTTAACCTCCTCCACTTGGGGCAGGATCTCATCACCGACCTGGAGAGGGCAGTTCCCCCCTTTTCCGACTGAGGACCATGGTCTCAGATTTGGAAGGGCTGATTTTCATCCCGACTGCTTCACACTCAGTTGCGAACTGATCCAGTAAGAGGTGGGCACCACGGCTTGAAGAAGCCATCAGTACCACCTCATCTGCAAAAAGCAGAGATGCAATCCTGAGGCCACCAATGCGTACACCCTCACTGCCTCGGCTGCGCCTAGAAATTCTGTCCATTAAGGTTATGAACAGAATCAGTGATAAAGGGGATCCTTGGCGAAGTCCAACTGTCACTGGAAACGAATCTGACTTACTGCCAGCAGTGTGGACCAAACTTTGACAACAGCCCGTGTTAGGGGGCTCAGTATACCATACTTCCCCGCCCCAGAATTTCTCAAGGGACACAGTCGAAGGCCTTCTCCAAGTCCAAAAAACACATATTGACAGGTTGGGCGAACTCCCATACCCTTTCATGGACCCTGCTCAGGGTGTAGAGCTGGACCACTGTTCCACAGCCAGGACGAAAACTACATTGCTCTTCCTGAATCCGAGTTTCGATCTCCCAATGGACCCTCCTCTCCAGCACTCCTGAATAGACCTTAACAGGGAGGCTGAGAAGTATGAATCCTCTGTGGTTGGAACTCCGGTCTCCCTTCTTAAAAAGAGGGGCCACCAATACTGATTTTATTATGTTTATTATGAAGAAGAATTGAGTCGTCTGTTTAAGTAAGAATGTAGCCGATTTTAGCAGAGGTGGCCTCTGGCCAGTATCATGAGATAGGTAAGGCCAAAAAATAATTTTGGGTCAAAATACGACGCAATTGTTATTGTATATTATTTTAAGAAGGTCACAAAATATTACTGTGAAAACCTATACGAACTGAGCTGCACTGAACGCTAACAAGTGGGTCTCCTATATATACTTTGCCTAGTTTACACATTTTTAGCAATCAGACACATTTTATTTAAGTTAACACGCTTTGTTCAAGTGGAGGGCATGAGAGGAAAAGGGACAAATGCAGCTAAGTGAAGCATGTGCACAGTCATTAGCTGGAAAGCATAAACAGTTGGTATCAAGCAGTGGAAAAGTGTGGTGTCTGTCTGCTGACTAGCCTCTTATAAAAAGAGAACTTTTGCACATTATCCAAAAGTAACAATATTATCTGTCAAGCTCCCATATGAATGTTTCCCCATCTTGTTTTGCTGCTGGTTGCCGAGCAACTCGATGTTGACAGCAGTACACCAGGATACTATTGTGTATGAGTGAGTGTGCAAATGTATGCTTGTGTGCTTTTGTGTCGGTGTGTGTGGTGAAGCTCATATCTGCTCCATAGCCTCCTGTAAAAAGCCAACTTGTGCTCTTTGAGTGTTATCTCTTGAGCAATTGCTGATGTTAAATTCCTGGCGTTCTAGTTTACGTGCAGCAGAACTGAACTGAAGGAATGTGTCGCCGAGGAGCAGCGGAACACAACCGTGTCGCTCTGCCTGCTACACAACCTCACCCTGGCGGCAAAGGACGGCGTGACTGTGTGTTCCAGCCAGGTTGTACCCTGCCCTTTCCCTCAGGTGGGTCTCCTAGCTTTTGGTGTGCAATACAACACATAATACATTACATAACACTGTACATACATACATACATACACACCGGTACACACGACATTACATAACACTGTACATACATACATACATACATACACACCGGTACACACAATGAGAAATTTGGAAAGAATCAGAAAAGCTCAATTACGGCTTACAAACTATCTTGTAAAGACAAAATAGTCAAATCAGATGTAATGCAAGTACCATGCGGAGTTCACCAGAGGTCAATCCTCAGCCTAATAATATTCAATTTGTAATGGCTGATTCAGAGATGTAAAATAGGCATGGATTACTGTTTGAGTGCTGTTGTGAAAGGAGAGGCTTTACTTTACCGAGTTGCCTAAGATTTAAAAAATCTGATTTAATTATATTAATTTATGTGAAGACAGATCTTGTTAGTGATTTCTCATAATAATTAGGAAATCACAGTTGTCCAGTGAGAAATTTTTAGAGCAGGGCCACAGTCTACTTATGTGATCCTTGGGGGCTACATCATGCCTCTGGGCACCATGTTGGGAACATTTCCAAGTGAACCCCAAACTTTTGAAGGTTATCCTATATTTTTAAGAGCAAATTTTGCTTGAAAACAGACGACATGGCAAATAGTGGCAAGCAAATACTTTGTATATAACTATTGTCCAATTTATGCTAGCAAGAAATGTATTGAAAATAAATGCTTAAACCAGTGAATGTGAAAAATATTGCAACTGAGTGCCTTCCCCCCACGTCCCAAATGAAAACAGCAAAACCAGATTTGGCCAATTTGGGACTTTAAATTGACACCGTTTAGTGTAGGTTGTCTGTCCTCCAGGTCATTATATTCCATAAAAGTTAAATAGAGGAAACTGGACTCTTCCTGACCACTGGCGAGCTGTTTTTGCATACCAGACAAGTGAACGACCAGTGGCTAACATGTACAATAACCCTCATGTAACCACCCCAGGAGAGACACTTTCAAACGGCCACAAATAGTGGAAACTCCAAGCCTAAAATAACAAATTTGGAGAAAAGATGTAATGTTCTTCAAAAATCAAGAAGAGTACAGTTGTCTTTATTCCACTTCTGCGGATTTGTTGTGCATTGTGTGTTTGCATCACTGAGTGGTTGCCCAACTGCAGTATTTCAGCTACAGCGTCCTGCTGACCCTGCTGGTCTGCTCGGTGTTCCTCCACATCAGCAGCATCGGGAAGTTAGCGCTCATGCTGCTCATCCAGCTTGTTTTCCTCCTGCTAGTGGAGTGGCCTCAGGTGGTCCTGTTCGACAATGCCGACCTGCTGGTCAAAGCAAATACGCTGTAAGTCAACACTATCTGTGAATTATTTGTTTGAAAATCCAGAAATTAAATCCTGCCCAAATAAATTAGTGACTGAATAAATTGTATATACAGGTATATTCAATCTCAAAAAATATATATTTTTAGTACATGGTTACTATTATTTATTGACTCGTCGTATTTGTGGGGACAAGTGGTTAGCACAACTGCCTCACAGTTGAAATGCTAGGGATTCAAATCCAGGCTCCGGCCTTCCTTTGTTCCGAGTTCTCCTCTTCGACTAATTGAGGACTCTAAATTATCCTTAGCTGTGGATATGAGTGTGAATGTTCGTCCATATAGGATGTGCACTGTGTGACATCAATGTCAGCAGGCCTATGGAAGACATGGATGCATATTTGAAGTATTATAATTTGCACATTGTGTGGGTGAGTACATGAATCTGTGTGAGAAATGGTGCAAAGATAAAGCTAATTTGAATTCTGTTTTGTTGTTTTCGTTGTTTATTTTACAGGTCTGGTTTCAATGCCACAGCAGAACAGTGGTAAGTTGACTTGTTTGGGTTTCATGCCTGCCTTGACCCTGATTATGAACTGCTTGTCTTTGCCTCAGTCTGGAGAGCGTGCCCAAAGTGCCCCTGAAGGTCATGACCCCCGTCATCCTGACCGTCTTTGTTCTGGCGCTGTACTTGCACGGCCAGCAGGTGGAGTCCACCGCACGTCTCGACTTCCTCTGGAAGCTGCAGGTAAGTACAGGTAGATGCTGAATATTACAGGACTGCTTGAAAATCATTAGAGGTGGAAAAAGTGCTCACACCCAAGATACTAGGTACTGTGTTAAAAAAAAGAAGTGATAAAAATAGAAAAAATAAAATTCAACTTGGAAATGTTCAATACAAAAGCTAAAAAATGTTTTTTTTTACACTCCGTTATAAACAATGCCAAGTTTGATAATTTGGCACAAGAAAATACTTTCTCTCTTTTATTTACCGAAAGTGTTTGGACTAAGCATGAGAAAAACAAAACAAATGCTAAATTAGCTCATGATAAGTGAAAAATTGGTGGATAGGTCAAGATTATTTTTTCCATCACATGGAGACAATTTGAAAATCAAGAAGCTGGTTGTTTCGCCACAAATCATTTTTGTTTTGAAAACATTAAAAAAAAATGTCTTAAATCCAATCCTGGTTCATGTTCCTCCATGTCGCTGCTGTCTCTGATTTTCCGCCTTGTGAGGCCACAAGATTTCAATCTATCAAAATCTCAACCACAGTTGGCTTTCCATCCATCCCTCTGTTTACCTCTTTCTCTGCTGTTTTACAATGTGGTGCCATCTGCCGAAGTTGAAAAAAGTAATGGGGCTTCTTTTGACAAAATAAGGAGTAGAAAGTACACATACACAATCTGTTTTCAGCTGAGACTAAAAGGGAGTAAAAGTAATAACCAGTCCAAAAAGTCAATACTCAAGTAAAGTAAAGACACTTGCAAAACCATCTTAAGTATAAAAACTAAGTCTGTGTACTTGGCATCACAGCTGAGGAATTAGAAAATGTACCAGTACTAATCCCGATGAATAATCAAAATATAACAGAAAACTATGGTTGGATGCAGTACAGCAAACAGTAGTAGAGAAGGCACCAATCATCTGGTCTCTTCCAACCCAAACTTGTCGACTTCTTGTGTGTTTTTAAGCATGGTTTCTTTTGACGTTTTTGTGGGCCTGCCTGTGATGGGCCAGTCTACCAAAAATCATGTTGCAAAATGAAATTATCTTTGGGGGCTGAGTATTCACAAGGTTCCATGTACCCTCACAAATTGCAGTATGCAAACAGGAAATAAGCCTGAGGCTGTGTGCCCCCTCCGCAGGCTACCGAAGAAAAGGAGGAGATGGAGGAGCTGCAGGCGTACAACCGCCGCTTGCTCCACAACATTCTGCCCAAAGACGTCGCCGCCCACTTCTTGGCTCGCGAGCGTCGCAACGACGAGCTGTACTACCAGTCGTGTGAGTGCGTAGCTGTCATGTTTGCCTCCATCTGCAACTTCTCCGAGTTCTACGTGGAGCTGGAGGGCAACAACGAGGGCGTCGAGTGTCTCCGGCTGCTCAATGAGATCATCGCCGATTTCGATGAGGTGAAACCTCAAGTTTGTCTCGTTAAGATCCATCAGTCAGTCGATTTATGTTTTTGTTGTTGTATGTTGGGAGCCAAAATTTTAATTCTGGGTGAACATCAGAAAAATGGAGCAGTTAAGGTACTATCATATCCTGTAATGGGGCAAGGAGAGCCACGGTTACTGATGCACTTTGAGCCATTTATTGAATGGGAAAAACATCCAGACACACACAAAAAAATAAAAAATAACAATCGTCGCAAGGAGCTGCTGTATGCCACAACTAACACAGAATAGAGTCTCAGTTTTAGTCCAGTTGCAGTGGCACTTATTAGTTTTTAGCACATTTAGTCAACCTCATCCCGTTTTTTTAGTCAAGTTTTAGTCAACTCTAAATTGAGAATTTTAGTCAGAGAAAACATTTTATTTTTCTACTTTTAGTCAACGAAAACTGTCAACATTTTAGTCGTGTTTTAGTCAGGACAATCATTTTAAACTTTCACCACTTTTTTCTCAAAATGTACGTTAAAGTTGTTTTCAATAATGTGTGCCATATTATTTTGGTTTATTTTATCAAGATGAATTATTTTAGCTCGTTTTAGTTTTTAGTAAACATCCGTGTGTAACTGCCCAGCTGATTTGTGCTCACTGTAGTTCACTTTCAGCTTCTAGATTAGCTCACACGTCTGTCAGCTTCAAATAAATATTTTGTATTTGCCCAAATAATCCCGTCGTTAACTTTAATGTACGATGCCATGTTGGAAAAGGATGTGTCGTCGAGTCGTTGACTGGGTCGTCCCTTGCACCCACTAGTTGTGGCATGATTCCGTTCTGTTAGTGTCCAGCAGGTGGCAGAGATGAACTGTTTCAGACCTGCCGCGCACCTGTCTCTTCTGCACTCATAACGATAACGGACTACGAAAGGATTTTCACTCCGACCTTTCGGCGTCGGATAATTTGCCTTGCGCAAACCATTGTTCAAGTTGCAGTTTTCGAGACGATCCATGTTTTTTTGCGCTGTAGTTCTCTAGCCGCGTTTTGTGTTTTGTCTTGTAGTGTTGCTTGCTCTGATTGCATTCTACCTTTTTTGGTTCTCTTATCCTTTCGTGACAAGCTATTTCCATTTATCTAATCTCTGCCTTTTACAAGCGGGTTTTTTTGTTCTTGTTTTTATCCTGGTTATTTTTCTATCGTCATTGTTTGTACTTAATTGCCCGCCCTCTAAATAAATATAGTTTTGTCATCTACCAAAGTCTACTCATAGAGTCCGATTCTGTACGGAATTTTCCGGACATCCTGACAAATTGCAATTAAGTGAAACGTCAGATCGCTTGCCTCTGAACTTAAATCTCTCGATGTATTTTTTTCTCGGTAGGCGAAGCCGTAGTAGGTTACATACAGGTTCATTGGACCTTCGGCTACCTTGTGGAAGAGCGCTGTTTTCTTCTGCCGTTCACTACGTGTTGCTGGCATAGATAAATAAACAAAGATACATTATTTGTAGTGAATAAGCAATCGTTGTCTGACCAATTAAGTGAAATTGGATAATTTCCAATGGCACATCTGATGATCGCTCATGGCTCATTTTCCCAGAAAGAGACGATGTCTGTGACGCTTTCCGAGTGCTTTGTTTGTATGTGTTGCTGCTGCAGTTTGAGGATTTCAAATTACCTTAACATCTATGATAATTTCCGTAAGACTGTCTATGGAGTTTCATATTGGCATTAAACTAGCTTTCCTTCATTATTACATGGCTTGTTTGAACATTTTGCCATATTGATTTTCAGCATTTATTTTGTTTTGTCAGTTTTACAGTATATTTCAACTGATGACATAAAAGGAAACAAACTGGTCATTTGTTGTTCAGTGAAATGTCTTATTTTCTCATCTGGATTCATAATTGCTTTTAAATTAAGCAAAACTATAGTTTATTTGAATATATGAAAATTCCATTGAATTTACTAAAATATTTCATCACTACAGCCTTATGGCCCCCCTGTTAAATTGTTACATTTTTGGGGGGTAAAACCCTTGCTCCAGGGCCCTGGGATTAACCTGCAAAAAATTGCTCTTCAAAATGACAAAGTTGCTCCTCAAATGAAGTCGTTGATTAGCAAAAATACTTCTCAAAGAAAGTTATTTCAAGCCTTGATAAGCTTTTAACCTAGATTTAAAAGCATTTACACTTGGTGCTCTCTTCACCTCTGTTGTGTTTAGCATAACAGCTAGATGCTTTCTTCGCCTCTTATTTAGAGAACTGCTAATCAGAGTGAGAACTGGCACTAAGGAATATTAAATAATAGTGTCTTTTCATAGGTTTAAATCAATTGAAAGCATCCTCTAGTTTATATGGGCTCACTTTAATATGATTGTTTTGTGGGGCTTAAATAGTGTTGCAGTTTATTCTCTGTAGTTTGTGTGGTCTAATTTCGTTTTATTTCCCAGATCATCAGTGAGGGGAGATTCCGTCAGTTGGAGAAAATCAAAACCATTGGTTCCACTTACATGGCCGCCTCCGGCCTCAATGTGTCCAGCTACGACCGAGAGGGTCGTTCGCACATTCTAGCGCTGGCTGACTATGCCATGAGGCTCAGGGAGCAAATGAAATATATCAACGAGCACTCTTTCAACAACTTCCAGATGAAAATCGGTAAGATATTATTCCGTCTGGATTTTACAGCTTGTCTTTTGCCATTTGTTTTGCTCTAGCTTTTCCCAGTTGGAGAGTTCTTTATTGAGTTGTGTCTCTGACTAATGGTGGACTTGTGATTCTCAGGGCTGAACATGGGACCAGTGGTGGCCGGGGTCATTGGAGCCAGGAAGCCCCAATATGATATCTGGGGGAACACGGTCAATGTGGCTAGTCGAATGGACAGCACCGGAGTACCAGACTACATTCAGGTAACACACACACCCGTAGAAAGGTACACATGGCATGACATTTATAAATGCCAAAGGAATGGAATGTGGTGTTAATCCTACTTTTGAAAAGTCCATCCCTGTCAGATGGTATTTACATGTGTTCAAAAAGTTTGGTTTCAGTTTATTTCATGCAATATTTTTATTTTGGTTTGTTTTGTTTTTTAGTACACTTAAACTGTGTTTGGATCATCACATGCAGCAGAAAGGATTATGAAGGAGAGCAGTGTACTATAAGTCGCACATACATGTTTTTCGTAGTACTGTACTATTTGACTTGCTTTTCATTTTCTTTCGGAATAAGACTTGGAATGAAACAAGGCTGTTTGCCGAATAGAGACTTTATGAAGAGGACTGAGAATGAGGTGGAAATGAAGCTTGTCAATATCCATGCATTCATTCATTTTCTATGGCGCTTGTCCTCATTAGGCTCGCATTAGAGTGAGCTGGAGCCTATCCCAGCAGGCTTTGGGCAAGAGACACAATTACAAGAAAAAAAAAAGCATTGTTAAATGGATCCAAAACTTTGTTTTCAAATGGGGTGTACTAATTTATGTCGAGCGCGATTGGCTGGCAACCGGTCCAGGGTATACCCCACTGACTGCCCGGAGACAGCTGGGATAGGATCCAGGATGCCCGCGACCTTGTGAGGCTATGGTGGTGTGACATGTGTTGCGGATCCTTTCCCAGGTGACCACGGACCTCTACCACGTGTTGGCCAACAACGGCTACCAGCTAGACTGCAGAGGACTGGTCAAAGTGAAGGGCAAGGGTGAAATGACCACTTACTTCCTGACCAGTGGCCCCCCTAGCAGTTAACCATGGACCCCAAAACCACCCCACAGGGTTGACAAATGCTGTCGGTGTCTTGTCCCCTCCACCCACGCCCAACACACACACACAGGATTCTCAAGGTGGTGTTTGAAGGATTTCTATCTTTTTTTTTTTTTTTTGTACAAGTGAGCACAAAGCCCATTTGCCTTAGGACGGGAGCGTGCTTTTTTTGTATGAGCTGCACGAGTATTTTCTCTGGACTATTAATTTATTTTATTTCCTTTGTGCAGATGTACAGTAGAAAGGATAAGCTACAAGTATGTATAGATTATGATGGAGGAACACGGCCAAAGAACAACACAGATACTCTGTCCCAACGACGCTGTACAACTCGGGTTTGCGTGGTCAAGTCACTGAGGGACACACACATTCAATGCGTATCCTCAGGTGGACTAATTCACCACTGATAACAAGCGCAAACAATATGCTTGACGTGAGTGAGTGATTGAAACAGACTGCTGAACTTTTCCTACGAAGCATACTGTAATTATTCACTGTGAGTTTTTTTTTTTTTCTATACGCGATGACGCTTTCTTGTTTGCATGGTTTCTATTAATCTCCAGACTTCTGGTGATTGCAAGAGGATATTGTCGACTTTGATGCCAATGTCATTCCAAGCAAAAATACTTCAAAGCAAACTTAAGTGTATTTTTTCAAAGATTGAGGACAGAGCGCATATGCAGGGACTTTCTTTGTCTTGATGTGCACCAGTTGCAATGGACCAATTTTCCAAACACTTGTTTTTGTCACCCGTCAAGCAGTCCGTCGAATGTATGTCAGAACAAAGGTGATATGACCACTGAAGGACACGCACCGCTTTGGGGTTCCCGTTTGCTGCAAATGAAAACGGCGTACAGGACTTGTGCTGTACATGCACTGCAGTGTTTAGGAGTTGACTCTTCCGTGGAGGTCCACAATGTTTATGCCTTAAAGGTGACACCTTTGCCTGAAAAGTCAACCAAATACCCCCATAGTCAGTCTCTTGGATAGGACAGCAGCAAATGATTCATTTTGCCTTAATTGTATGTCCCTTTCTTGTCTGTTGATGCACTTCTACAGCACGCCTGTAGTCTCTATTTTACAAAATAAAAGAAAATTGTCTAATTGCTTGCGTGACACGCTGCACGTGGCACTTTGAAATTGCTCTCGTTTGAATGCGTCTCAGATTCTGTAAATTGAGAACACCTTCCTCTTCTCCTTTTCCCCAAGTAAATCCATCTACAGTTTCAGGAGGGCCGTGCAATGGAGAATGTGTGATTGCTTGCACATGAATAATGCATTTCTCTGCAGCCGGTGGCAAAGTTCTCACGTCACTCCATGCTGAACATTAATTAAGACCCATAAATTCCTCCTAATCCCTTGTGACACCCCCCACTCCCTTGTTATTAGATCACCTTGCAGAGTTCGCAATTAAGGTGAAGTGCACAACAAAACAGTGGATTTGTCAGGCCGCGCTTTGGCTTGTTTTACATTCGATAACACCTTTGCCACTTGGTCACAAATTATTAAACATGGGTCCCGGCTTTTAAAATATCCTAATTCTCAAATGTACTGTCTGATTTTTAAAATTTTGGGGATCAACTGCAGTGCACCTTGATGGTAGTTGTGTAAATATTAGCACTAGAAATTATAACATAAATCAGAATCAGAAGATAATAATAATGGCCCTACAGGGAGTGGTAACTGAAATTTCAAGCCAATCGTTTAAGCAGTAAATGCCATAGTGAAAGAAGCTTTTGCAATGTTTCTGTGCATTGTTTCATTGTGCTTGTAGAAATGAAATGATGACTGTAATATATTTTTTTTAATTTCACCAAGAATTCAGTAAGTCATTTTTTAACGTATTCATCTGAATTAATTTAGTGTTTATTTTACTCCTCCATTTCTGTGTACCAAAAGGTGCTTTGTTCAATAGCACGAACATAATACTTAACAAACAAAAAACTCCAATAACAAACATTTCTCTAGTTATTACATAACATTGGGACTTTTTTTTCTTTTACAGTTTCAATAAAAACTTAGTGAACTTCGTTTAAATCTCGCACCCATGTTTTTGCGCTGACTCATACCTGTGAGTGGATACCCAGATTTCAGCCAGTAGGCGGCGCGCTCTCATCATTTATGTGGAAGTGAGCGATGACGACTCAAATGAGTGTGACATGTAGCCAAAAGCATATTGCTAGCTACATTGTGTGCTACCCTAAGGCTGAGCTACGCTACATTTGTTTGTGACTACGAATAACATTTTTTGACATACACCAAATATTATATGCACTATGTGGGAACATTTGTTATGAAAAAATCTGAATGAAAATGCATGTCATTTTTTTTCCCTAGCTGTTCACAAGCCAGCCTTTTTTGGTCCGGAATGACAGTTGAGAATCACGGTGTTAGGATTCCAACGGCTAGCATGTTAGCAATTCTCAATAGAAATACAGTGTAGAAAATACTGTATAGGTCAAATCTAAATACTGTACACTGAATTGCAATGTTTAAAACCCTTTAAATCTGCTTTAGCACAATACTTAAGTTTCTAACTTGCTATTTGTTAGTATAACAACTGCTAGCATCAATACTCATTAGTAGATAGAAGACGCAGCCTTTATCGGTTGGCCTTTCTCTGGTCATTAAAATTTTTTGTCAAATCAAATATGTCCTGTGACTCTAATGCGATATAGAAAATGGACAGATGGATCAAATATTTGATCCCTACTTATTCTGCCATTTTGTGTTCGTCCTTTTAGGTTAACTTCAATTTTATGTTTGTTTTTTTTAAATGAAGGGAAGACGATTGTAATTTGCTACTCAAAGTCAGTCGGTAGCCCCTTTGAATGATGTGAGTAAATAAAAGATGGCCATGAGTGAGTGTATTCACTTTAGACAGCCACCATTGCAGCACTTTAGATCCTGTTTCATCAATCCATGAAAGAGGTGCTGCTTTAGGCCTCAGTGGGGTGAAGTAGAAGTAGTCACCCTTTCAGGTTACAGTTCAGCCGGGGAGGTCCTGGATGGGCGAGTGTGGGGTTGTTCACTGACGTGGGAGTGAGCATGAACCCGCCCATTGTGCGGTCACGTGGATCCTGGGGAGGGCAGGCCTGTTGTTAAGCAAACCTGTTACTGTTATGACACCTGAATCAGTTGAGCAAAAGTCTCCTGGTTGATGACTCATGTTCCACCACTTCCTCAAATCAATTGACACATTCACACTCCACCTTGAGGCTGCGTAAGCTGCATCTGAAGCATGCGTCTGTTACCGCGACGCCGTTTGGCTCCCCTGAAACTGGTTATCCTTGCGGGGGCTATCTTCATGGTGGTCTTAGTGGTTCTCCTGAGCGACCCGACCTCCTCATTCACCGCCGAACCCTGGCTCTTGAGACAGGTGGAGAAGAAGGACAAGGTGATGATGCTGGTCCAAGACGCCGCCAAAAACTTGGGCTTCCAGATGCCGGTCCCGCCCCAGATGGAGCCCACCAAAAACAACGTTTGCACCCATGGTTTCTACAGCAAGGATGAGCTCAAGCCTCATTTGGAGAGACCGCCTCAGGACCCCAAAGCGCCTGGTGCAAATGGGAACGCCTTTCATAAAAATCTGTCTCCCAAGGAGACCAAGGAGAAGGAGGAAGGCATGACCAAGCATTGTTTCAATCTGTTTGCCAGTGACCGCATCTCGCTCAGCCGGAGCCTCGGCGACGACACTCGGCCTCCAGAGTAAGATATCTTTACAACCTTTATAACTAGTGCCGCTGTTAATGCTGAGAAATTGGCATCTGCAACAGCTGACCGACATTATAACTGCCACTTTTTTCAGGCCGAAACAAGTTCAAGTATTCTCTCTTGAGTACTCACTGACACAGAATACAATTTTTACTTGTCCTTGAACATAAAACTTTCTTTCTGACGCAGCTAATGGTTTACCGATGTGTCAAACTGCCGCAGTATAGCATGCAGAGGAGTATTTACTCACTGTTTGTTGTGGCCGCAGCAATCCTGGTTCGAATCCTTGTCAAGACATGTGCAAAGAGCATACTTAACTTCGACCCGGTGGGTCCAGTGGTTAGCGCGTCGACCTCACAGTGCAGAGGTACCAGGTTCAATTTCAGCTCCGGCCTCCCTGTGTGGAGTATGCATGATCTCCCCGGGCCTGCGTGGGTTTCCTCTGGGTACTCGGGTTTCCTCCCAAATTCCAAAACCATGCATGGCAGGCTGATTGGACACTCTAAATTGTCCACAGGTGTGACTGTGAGCACGGACGGTTGTTTGTCTCTTTGTGCCCTGCGATTGGCTGGCTACCGGTTCAGGGTGTCCCCCGCCTACTGCCCGAAGACGGTTGGAATAGGCTCCAGCTCCCCCCGCAACCCTTGTGAGGATAAGCGGATCGGAAAATGGATGGATGGATGGCATTCATGGCTGATGATGGTTGGTATCTGCAGCCTCCATCAGTACCCAATACCTAACCCCCTGGTACTATCCCTAATTATAACAATTTGCGTTAGTGTGGCATCTCGAATCGTTGGGTATTTTTGTGGAACCTAAATTGATGCTGATCTGAAATGCTGAATTTCATTCAAATTTACTTTATAGAGTAAAAATGAGAGGTGATTATCACACAACGGTAATATGATCAGAAATCCTGACATGCTATCAGTTGGTGTGCCAGCGTAAAGCTAGATCAAAACATGAGTCGAGCAAGTGCCTTGACAAGTATTTGACATACTGTATTGCCCTTCTTCCTACCATTTCTAATGAGAATTAATCAAACACCAACATGCTTTTAGTTGATAGGAAAACATTTAGCCACCTGAGTGCAATAGCTGATTGGCCGTGTTTGTTAGCCGACATATTGCCATGTAATCAGATGTTTGTAATTACACTGGATATGTTAAAATGGCCACACTCCCCCAGGTGCCTGGCCCAGAAGTTCTTTCGGTGCCCTCCGCTGCCTGACACCAGCGTGATCATCGTGTTCCACAACGAGGCCTGGTCGACACTGCTCCGAACGGTCTTCAGTGTTTTGCACACGTCACCTGCCTTCCTGCTCAAAGAAATCATCCTGGTGGATGATGCCAGCACTGAAGGTGAGCAATCAGCAAATGACGACAGCATGCACATGCCTTTTTTTAAAAGAATGAAGCCAAAAATAGCCAAATATAGACTAACGGCGGACTGGTCGCTAGGCAATATTACGGTACTTATGGACAAACAATTGGTTGCCAATCAATGTTAAAGGCACAAATTGACAAGAATTCTCCTGAACCATTTCATTGAACAAATGTTCGCGAACTTGCTCATATTTTGGGCAAACATGAACTGAACGTAGTGTATTTTTGCTTCGTGAACATTACTGTGAGTGACATCATTCTGGCGCCAATTAACCTGTTTTGAATACCGGTAAATTTTTGCTCAAGAGTGTCAGGCTTTCTCTTGTTTAACTACAAGGGAAAATCTGTCTAGCGTAGCTTAAAATGAGCCTTCATTAGGTCTGCCTAATTGAGGGTATTAAAGGATAGTATTTGGAAATCCTGGCCACCAACAGTCATCATCAAAATGTGACGCGTGTTTGGAGGGGGGGAAAAACAAAAAGCGTGACAACACGGTTAGAAGTAACTCATTCACTATTAGCAGCTCCACTCCCTGTCTCAGCAAACAATTACGTGTCCTCTGATAATTGTGTTCAAAAATTTAATGAGAAGGTCAGAGAGAATTCAAGAAGAAAAAAATCAGGAATTTCGGTGTAAGCTTTGCCCACCCAGTTTCAAAAAGCAAACACTGATTTCAATTTCATCAACAGCGAACCTGAAATGCCACATTGTTTTAAAACACCCCGTTAGCTTTTCGAGGTACAAAGTATATGCAGGTGACCCAAATAATAATAATTAAAAGAAATGACACTGGTAAGTCAAAACAGATCACTTTCCATTTCCCAGATACATCGAGTCGTACCTCTGCCTGGTTCCAGTAAAAGGTTCTTTTTGTGGGAGTTTTTTTGTGTGTGTTTTGTGTTTTCATATTTGGGACCACAGACCTGTTTTTGTTTTATTCATTTAAAAATGAAAATTTAAATCATAATTTCTCCTTTTTTTTTTTTTTTTACATTGTAGGGTGATAGCTGCACCTGGATACAAGTGTACTACTTCATTTTTACGAAAAAAAAAAGTCAGGTGTCAACTATGAACTGAACTAGCTGGGAGCTGAACTTTGAACTAGTTCGCATAGAAAAAGAGCTTTCCCAACACTGCTGTTCTGACACGCTACTGGTAAATTACACTTATAATTGTCACTACACCCAACACGATGGACGGGAACCAGTTAGTTTGCTTTTGAGACATCATCAGGCACTGATACAATTGTATTTCAATGCTGATTTATTTATTACAATGTAACTGTCCATCTATGCCGGTGTCGTTCAGTGACAGGCAGAACAAATAGATGCTCTTCCCCAATATTACAGAAGGTCAAACTAACCCGTTTATCCACATTTTGCCATCAATGAAACAGAATAACAGCTTTGTGCTCAACTAAACAGGCGCACATTCCACACTGTCGGTAAAATGAAAATTATTTCAGGACATTCTCTCTAGAGGGTGATTGAAAAGCTATTTTGAAATACTTCTGTTCGTTTTATTTGTTTCTATTTCCTCCCTCAAATGTTTATAGTGTTTGTTCTTTAATGTTTGACATTTTTACAACTCATCAGATACCTTTCGCATGTGATGGTATTGTGAAAAATGAACAGAAACACAATCCTGTGCCAAGTCATCCCACACACTTACTTAAATTCTCAACTTCGCAAAAGCAAAACATTTCAGTAAATAAATCATTTTAAATGTTTGCCCAATGCGTCGAGAGCGATCGACCGGTAGTTAGCGGACTGGTCCCGAGTCGATCGCGAAGGGGATCGGGAAAAAAACCAAGCCAAAACATTTGTGTGTCTGTGTGCGTGTTATTAATATGATATATTTTTGTGTTCGTGCCCAGCGCACCCTATCAGTCTCACTTACACAAAAAGTTAAAAAAAAAAAACATTCAAAAAAAGGTCACCTTTAACCTAAGGATGGCGCGTGGCCTGCGTCACCGGAAGTTGTTAGCGGTCAGCAGTGTAGAGTTGCAGCTTGCATTCAGAGCTGTTTCGCCATTATCTTTTATTGTTATTATTTTTCTCATTCAGAGTTTGTTTCATGTACAATTCACTGAGGGCACTGACAAAGAAAGGGAATCTGGAGGGCCGAAAAGAAGCATTTTAAAACGGTACACGTGAGCTACAATAGTTAACACGCTGCAAAAGTGCGTCACATGTCTCCGTGTGAGGTCTCCACTAAGGTAGGTAGTGATATGCTTTTCATAAACTCACAAACTTTTGTGTCTGTCATTATTTTTCTGTTACGTTAATCTTAGCCGTTATGGCTCTTGCTCATCAGGGCATGCGTGTGTAACTGCGTGTGTTTGCGTGCGTGTGAGGTAACGGGTCAATCGCGGGAGGTTGGTTAATCGAAAAGTACCTGTAGATCTTGGGTCAAAAAAGGTTGGGCACCTCTATTTTAGAGTTACTTTTCAATAACCAAGTACATTTTTCCGGTTGTTGCGCCATGGATTTTCTAATGTAAAATATTTGCCTTTGCCAAGAGTACCTGCAGAAGCAACTGGAGGAATTTGTCCGCGAACTGAAGATTGTCCGTGTGATGAGGCAGCGGGAGAGGAAGGGACTGGTCGCAGCCCGGCTGCTGGGCGCCAGCGTCGCACAAGGCCAAGTCCTCACCTTCCTTGATGCGCACTGTAAGCATGCACAAACTCACAAGGGTCAACAGCACAGCAGCTCAGTAACACGGTAGCTCAACAACACAGTAGTATAGGCACCAAGCAACATTTTTCCAGTGAACAATGAACATAGTTAGGAGCAGTGATGGGAAGTCGCCAAGCACAAATACAGTGCTTTGTATAATTTATCTGCAGGCTAACTTTAATACTTTTTAACATTTTTCTGATGACTTTTTACTTTAACTCCCTGCATTTGAAGTCAGATTTCGTTCTTCTCCTCTGCCTTGTCAAAATAGGCTCATCACTTTTGTCGACCTTTGCAACTGATAAAACACAATTCAAAAAAGATGCAAATAGAGAGAGGTCAAGATGAGATGAAAAAAAACTGCGACATTGGCGAAATGAAGAAACCGATATCACTAACAAACATGACACTATAGGTTCACAACATGCCATTATTTAAGATAATAACTTTTTTTTCTCCATTGTGCCAAAATACCCAAAATGGATATTGTTTATGAGTAACAATAAAAAATTGTGGTTTACTTTTATACTTAAGTACATTTTTAGTGTCTGGACTTTTTAACTTTTTATTAGCTAAAGAAGGTGAATTACCTGTACTATGTCTACTTATCCCAGAGTAGTCTGACTTCACTCAAGTACTACTTGAAACAACAATTTCTGCATACAAATTGCTGGACAAAAACTAAAAATCAGACATAAAAAAGCAAAGAGTGTTAAAATTTAAAATCAATAAATTTATAACAGTGCAGCACAGTGCTCAACTGGTTAGCACGTCCGCTTTACAGTGCAGAGGTGCAAGGTTCGATTCCAAGGCTTCGGCTTTTCTGTGTGGGGTTTGCATGTCCTCCCAGTGCCTGCGTGGCTTTCCTCCGGGTCCTCGGGTTTCATCCCACTTTCCAGAAACATGCACGGCAGGTTAATGGAACACTCTAAATTATACCTAGGTGTGACTGTGAGTGTGAATGGTTGTTTGTTTCTATGTGACCTCACAACCAGTTCAGGGTGTACCCCGCCTACTGCCTAAAGACAGCTAACACCATAACTTATGTTTTCTAGTCAGTGATGATCAAAATTTTCAGTGCCATCCAGGCCTTGATTTCCTCTGGAAAGGACAAAAAATAGCCATCGTGACAAAGCATCCTTTTTGCTCAGTGGGACATGGATCTGATGGTCATCTGCATTATGGAGAAAGGAAATATCCTGCTTTCATAAGATGCAACCCAGGGGCAGCAATTACGAGGAAATAGCAGGGGCTCCAAAACTGAACCATGTGGAACACCGTATGACAGGGGTGTAGAGTGGGGCTAAAACAACCAAGGCTATCACAAAAAGTTGCTAAGTAGGATCTATACCACTCTAGTGTGCTCTCTGTCCTAACAAGTCTTACATGTATTTTATTATTCTGATTTATTTTTATATTGATTATTGTTAGATACAATTGAAAATAAAATTTTTTGTTGTTGTTTTTGAAAGTGAAGTATTTTTTTCATATTTCGACCAAAAACGTCAGCATAGCAGTTTGCCTCTATGATGTGGAGTATTAAGCCACTTCATGAAGCAAGTGTCATGTAGGGAACGCTGAAGATGTGGCTAGAATGAGCTGATTTGACTGGGACAAGGGGAGCAGAACTGACCAGACTAATTGGAGTGATGGATGACATGTGTTATCCCGGTTTTACACACCAATTTTATCTTAATTTTCAGAATTTTCTTTCATCTTAATCATTATTCCTTTGTAAAAATAAAAAAAATAAAAAAACACCCCGGATTTGCAAATTGTATGAGTGGCGAATGGACCAATACATTTGCCTTGCCTCTAAAGTTACTTGAGACAAACCAAAGTGTGATTTTGTGTGCTTTAGGTGAGTGTTTCCACGGTTGGCTGGAGCCACTAATAAGCCGCATCGCGGAAGAACCGACTGCGGTGGTCAGTCCGCGCATCGTCACAATCGACCTCAACACGTTCCAGTTCAGAAAGCCTATGGCCAACCTGTTATACAACAATCGAGGGTCCTTCGACTGGGCCTTGACGTTTATCTGGGAGCCCATCCCCAACCACATCTTCAATCTGCGCAAAAATGAAACCCAACCGATCAAGTAAGCAGAAGTGGCAAAAGTACTCACATTCCGGGACTGAGTCACGTCCTTTACGTAAAGAAATGTAAAAAAGAAAAAGGATGGACTCTTAATAGATTTTGACTACTCAAGTGAAGTACAAAATGCTAAAAAAAATCTACAAAACTGCAGTAGCAATGTAAGTGAATATTCTGGTACTTCCCAGCACTGCAAGACCAAGAAATACTGGCTTCACCCATTTCTTATTTTTTTTCTTTTTACCTGCGAACATTTCAGAACACCCACTTTTGCCGGAGGTCTCTTTTCCATATCGAAGAGCTACTTTGAACACATCGGAACATATGATGACCGGATGGAGATTTGGGGTGGCGAGAATGTCGAGATGTCCTTCCGGGTCAGTCTTATTTTTCCCCATCTTGATTTTTCAAATGTCACCTCACACACTGGGAATGTACATTTCATATAAACAAAATTTTACAACTGATATGCTAGATACAGTAAGACATGTATCCATATTTTGTACATGTGACATTTTAGCTCAGGCAGCATGGTGAACGAGTGGTGAGCTCATCTGCCTCACAGTTCTGGGTCTTGGAGTTCAAATCCAGGCTCCAGCCTTTCTGTGTGCCGTCAGCATGTTATGCTCATGCTTGCATGGATTTTTCCCCCCATATTCCAAACATAAATTACCGTGTTAGCTTCAATATTGGATTGAATAAATACATTATAATGATGCTACAATGTTTAAGATGAGTTTATGTCACAGAATGAAAACAAACAAAGCACTTTGGGCCTTGATTTTATGCCTAGCGGAAGTCTAGCAGAAAGTGCACTCGAACTGTACGCATGGGTGGAGTTTTCTCTCTTTTGGTATTTTTGTAAATGGACGCAGTTAAAAAGAGGCGTTTGCGCCATTATGGGAGTGAATGCAGCCAACTTACTTCTTGGCAAATGAAAGTGGCTCCACTCGTTCCCTTTACATTCACACAAAGGAGCCACGCACACAGTCTTTGACATTGATGAGGCATAAATTGACTTGCTGGAGTCCATGTAGAAGTTCAAACTGCGCAAAGTAACTTTATAAGGTCCTGCAAGCAGACCTCCAGTTACGGATGAAAGTTGAGCAAGGCCATCACAGAAAATCCTTGTGAGGTGGGCAGACTCTGCCCAATCATTGTGTGCTTTTGTCAGTCCATCAGCATCGGGTACGTAGGACAAGCAGCTGCCAAAATCACGTCAACGGAGGCATGTGCATTTGCGTCGTTTCTTTGTTCAGAAAAGGTGAAAACAAAACGAAAAAAAAAACCAAAAAAGACAGTATGGAGCCGTTCCAAAACAATTAAGATGACAATTTTTTTTAATGACACCACATTTGCTAATCAGTTACTAGCTTTGCAGTTAGCAAACATAGCATGATTTGAAATGCTACGGATACTTTCTACTATTTTCCGTTTTGTTCAAGTTAATTTTTAAATACTGGAAATCACATTATGATTGCGTGCCCCACGTCCAGTCTCTTGTCGTACTTGGGAGGGCAGTGTCTTCCTAGTGGTTAATGCCAAAGAACCAATCGAAGGACGACATAAGACATGTCACGCTATGCGGCAAGACGAACAAAAATTTTGATGTCCCAGACGCCTCATGATCAATCGTTGAGTATGTTACACAACACGGGCTACAGTGCATCAAGACAACTCAAAATCGGCTGACGAGATATTTCGTTTTTCTGCAATATTTCCATTGGCTCAAAATCGAGCTACTGTATATACATGTAGTCTGACGTCAGCATGAAGCGTAGTCTATCTTCTGTTAGCAAATTGTCGGGTGTGCCAAGGTTGTATAGAAGAAAACGCCCTCGGTCTACCGGAATGCCCAGCATTTTCCAGTGCGATCTGCCAAATTCCTAAACAGTAAAGTCGACTTGCCCAAGCACAAGAATGAAGATGTCCCAGTTTTTTACACCAAGCGCATGTGCACCTGTTCATGAAACTAGATCACTTTATGTCCATCCATGTTGTGATATGTTGAACTATTTATACTAAGGATATTTTTGGACCACAACTCATGAATTTATCGCTTGCCAAAAATCAAACAATACCCGGGAAATAGAAATCATTTTTCTGTATTTGTGCAAGATATCGTGCGATTGCTTTTCTAGTGACCATTGGTTGTTCACTGCTTCACCAAATGCATTGAGGGATACAGTGAAGGCACTACGTAGGTGCGAGGCTCTCACTACACATTCCAACAGTACTACAAAAAGGCCATCACACTGGATATTGACAAAGGAGTTATTCCTAGCCCAGCCCCGGTCTCTGGCTGTGTTTGATGTGTTGTGTGTTGTGTTCAGGTGTGGCAGTGCGGCGGTCAGCTGGAGATCCTTCCTTGTTCGGTGGTGGGCCACGTCTTCCGCACCAAGAGTCCGCACACTTTCCCCAAAGGCACCGAGGTCATTACTCGCAACCAAGTGCGCCTGGCTGAGGTCTGGATGGATGACTACAAAATGATCTTCTATCATCGCAGCAATAGGGCCAGTGCCATGGCCAATGAGGTGACTATTTCTTGATGTGTGAGGAGTTAGTAGACCTGCCCCATATACTGCAGTGCATCTGGAAGCATGTCTGTGTATATTCTCATTTATCCAGGTCATGGTAATCCACAAAGGTTGAATCGAGGCAACTGAACTTTTCTCAGTTATTGAATATGTTGAATCTAAAAGGCTTCTTCTATTCATTTTTTTTCTTTGTATCGGTGAGCAGCTTGTTGGAGTCCTGAGTCAGCAGATCATTTGCTAAAACAAAAAACGACTCAGAAAGAAGGGACATTCTTTTGAGGACAATGACGTTCAAATTCTGAATTGGGATGATCAGTGTTATGAAAGAAAGAAGCCACCTGTCTCATAGTAGAAAACTCGTCTCTAAATAGAGGAGGAGGTTTCAGGCATCACTTAAGATCGTCTCATTCCACGGAGAAGAGTGGCTCTAACGAGCTGTTTTGCCTCCAGGCAAGTGAAAGACCGGTTGGTGTTCACGGGTGGTATTCACCTCCTTGCCTGTCAGTAACAAATACAACATGTTTCATGGTCTCACCATGGGCTGCTGCGTATAGCGTTTTTAAGGAAACATTTGGATTCAATATATTTTGGAATGCAGCGGTAACTTGACAGAATATGCACTGTATGTAAAGTGCCTGAACATCACTTCTAATATGAATGGGCACAACAGAAACAAAATTGAATGTTGTGTTTAAAAAGTGTTTGTGGTTGTAGCTCTCGTATGGGGACATCTCCGATCGTCGGAAACTGAGAGAGAACTTACACTGCAAAAACTTCTCCTGGTACTTAAACACCGTCTACCCTGAGATGTTCGTTCCTGAATTGAAACCATTAAAATTCGGAACAGTAAGTCTGCTTTGCCTTTTATTGCTCCACGTGGATGTTGCTTCAAGCCGCACACTCTATGTCAAACTTCTCCCACATTTATTGTTTGCTTCCAGATAAGGAATGCCGGATCTAAAACATGCTTGGACGTTGGTGATAAGAACGCAGAGGGGAGACCTGTTATCATGTACCCATGTCACAACCAGGGAGGCAACCAGGTACGTCACTCCCCCATACAGGACACCACCTTGGGACCGACAAATTCAACTTCAAAAATGAGAATGAATCCCAATTACAACAATTATATCGACCGTTCCAGAGTCCAAAGCTCTCAATATTCTAAAATATTTATTTAACTGTCCAGCCTAAGGTTGAAGTAAAATGACACCATTGTCTTGCTAATATAAGCAGAAGTTAATATTAATTTGTTAAAAAAAATTTACAAACCTCTTGAAATACTCTATTAATTTTAATGATGAATGAGGGAGGTTTATTGGTAGATTCTTTGAGAGGAAGAAGATTTTCACAGTGACTATTCACACACATACTTTTGTATTAATTGGACTGTATATTCAGATCCAGAAAAGGTTTAATCCCCATGGGGCAACTAATATGTACTGGTAATCCCTTTCAACATGACTCATACCGAGTTCATTGTTTTGTTGTTAAGGAACTAATTTCTTTTTTCTTTTATTGATTATGGAATCCAATGTTCCTTTATTGTTTCTTTTCTTTTTCATTAACATGTTTAATAGACTTCTTTGACATTTCACACTATGTCTAGCCATCAAAGGAGGTCTCGACCCATTTTGAAAAAGGAGTAGAATGTACTGACGTGTTCAAATGTAGCGAGTAAAAGTGTAAAAAATGGTTCGAAGAAAGAATATGCAAGTAAAGTACAGATAAAAAAAACAAAATCATATTTTTCTTTGCACTTTTGTATAATACAGTCCCCCAATTTGCTGATATTATTTTTTAGGCGGGTGAATTATATGAATGAATAAAGATTCAGAACATGCCAATAAAGTGTAAATGCATTTGAATCCAGTTTCAAAAAAATTATTTTTCCATACCTATGATTGAGGTCTTTCAAAGTATTTTTAAAATCAAGTTGACAATAATCATCTTATTTAGACATTTTACCAGGAACTAAGCAGTACCTAGTGGTTGAAAAAAAAAGATAAAATTTAAAAAATAGAATTACTGATTCAAAGCACATTTCACACATGTAACTCATACTGTAAATTTAAAAAATTACAGTAATTTACACTCTGCTTCACATACGGCAAATTACAAATATTACAGTATGTGAAGCATATTGAGTTATGTTGTGTATGAAATGCGCTTTGAATCAGTGATTGTATTTTTGAAAATTTATGTATTTATTTATTTATTTTACAACCCCTCGGTACTGCCTAGTAACTGGTAAAATGTCTAAATAATATACCTTTTTTGTTTGTTTGTTTCTTATCAAGCTCCCTGTATAATACCCACCTTAATTTGTGATTTTTTATTTTTTATTTTATATTTTTAAGAGTGCTTTTCATAAGATTTGACAGTACTTGTCACTTGCTACCACTCGGGCCAGCTGTGAAATGGAGGCTGTGTCTGTGATCGTTTGCAGTATTTTGAGTATACGTCCAACAAGGAGCTGCGTCATAACATCGCCAAGGAGCTGTGTCTCCAGGCGGAGACTAATCCACAGCCGGCGAGGATGCAAGTATGTGCGCTGAAAAAAGGGGAGTCAAGGTCGTCACCACACCAGGAGTGGATCTTCACACAGGTCTGTTTGTTTGTTTGTGTTTGGGCCTGGAAATGGGTGTGATGCAGCCTTCCAATGTTTTTTTTTTCCTTTCTTACCTCTGCAGGAAAATCTCCTGAAGAATCCCAGCAGTGGGAAATGTTTACATGTGAAGCAAAAGGTCATTCTGATGGACGATTGTAATGCGTGGAATGACTACCAGCGCTGGAGCTTCAGCTGACATCCTTTGGCCCCCGTTTAGGGCATTTGGCCAGCCCGACCGGACAGAGGAGGCTTTGGCACGAAGCCGGGACAAACTCACATCGATCCACTTGGATTGCCGTTCATTGCTTTAACCCTTTCATGCACTCTAGTGTAACCTGATAACAATGATAAACTGTCCACTGAGGTAACCGCTGTCCCTGAAAGGGTTAAAGCTAATCCAGGTGGAAAGTCAGGTTTGAATGGCTTGAAGGTGGTCGTCGGAGCCGATGTGAGCACTGACATTCAATGCACAAGTCTCACAGAGTCTGTTTTTACGTGAATTTTACACTTGAGACTTCCTCAGGTGATGGTGGACGAGGTGGTGGTAGTGACGATCAGAGTGCAATAAATGAAGCAAAATACTCAAATAGCTGAGCTCTTCAAACCTTGGCCAGAGGACACGGCCTTGCTAGTGGTGTGATTTTAACATTCAGATAGAGAATGTTGAGATGAGGCTTTTTACATTTCACAGCAAAAATGTAAAAGTGGAAATGAATAGGTTCATATGGACATTGCTTTTGGGCATTAAATAGTCACGTAAAAGCGTGTTCAAGAAGTCAAATTTAAGGCTTTTTAAGGTCCACTAAAGTGTTCATAGTTTTGGGAAAAACTATATCAAATAAGTATGAAGTTTTTTGTTTTTTTTTGTTTTTTTTTACAGGCATGTCTATGAAAATGGCTTGACTATTTAACAAGGTGTGTGCCATTTTTTTTTTTTTTAGTCAGAGTTAATGATTGCCCTTTCATGATGGAAGCCTTTCTTTGGAAAATCACATCTTTAAGGATCAGTGTTCACAATGTAGAAATTGTTTGGTTAAATGATAAATTAATATTCCTAGAATACAATTTTTATTGAACAACAGAACCATTTGGGGGGGGGGGTGTCAATCATAGTATTTGTGACAACTGGTATAGGAAACCTCACGTATCAAACTAGAGTATTTGTAAATCTTAGATTCCTACGAGCCACACGGAAGCATTTGCCTCCTTCACATATTACCAACCCTCAACTGTCACTAAGGCAAAGGACCGGTTCAGAGGCTTGACTAGATGTTTGCTCAGCAATTGTGCAGGGCGAGAAACATTCCTGACAATTATGTCACGTAAAGGTGTTGCAGAACCTGATCTGAGAAAACAGCGGATATCCATCCTGCTTGGCGGGTGGAATAAAGAGCAGCTGTGATGAGTAACCAAAAGTCAAACAAATGTAGCTTCGTGCTCTGATTTCATTTTAATGACTAAAGGTCATACTGTTATTTTTGTAAAACATTCAAATTACACCGCACAAACAACTGTAGAAAGTGTGTGTGTGGGGAGGGGGGCTAAATGGGGTGAATTATGTTTTATCATAACTGGGGGGAATTGTATCAGAATTAGAAAGAATACAACCATATTGTCTTTTACTGGAAGTGAATCCTATCACATTGTAATCGGAGTGAGTAGTTTTTTTTTTTTTTGTTTCTTTGTTTTTGGGGGGAGTGAAGGGAATAAAAGGAGTAAGTTATATTTTATACTTGAAGTGTTACATTATAATCGGAGTTTCCCGTCATCGTTGGAGTGAAATTAATGCTATTGCAGAAAAGGGGTGAATTTTACAGTATCAGAATTGGATTGAGTCATAGAGTATCGCATCATATATGGAGTGAACAGTGGCGGGCTGTGCATTTCAACCTTAGGCCTTCAGTGACGTCACATACATGAACACAATACTGTACAGGCTCGTCAAGCAGCACTTAATTTCAGGAGCATTTAAAACCATCAAGTATGCATTCACAATTAAGAGCAGGAAACTAAATTTACAGATAGTCAAAAATAAAAAGATGATTTTAAAATACGAAATAAAATGCCACCCAAATTACGCTGTGTGATCTTAAACAAGTCTGTCCAATAAATTGCGCAATGTCGCAGTTTCATATAAGACACCAACCAAACAATAACAAAACAAACTATTCTTTGAAAATAAACAGATCATTTGCATTTTGAAAATCGGCGATACAACAGCAAATAACTGA
>NW_017805983.1:2040802-2108903 GCF_001891065.2 Hippocampus comes | reverse complement strand
TACAGATCACGAGTCTGAGACTCGTGATCTGATTGGCTATTGAAACCTGACGGTGCCCGTTCATTTACAGCGCACAGGGGCCTGCTCTGTTCAATCTGAAGGCCCCGAGCAAGTTTAATTTTCCTGGCAACACAAGCTAGCTGAAATATGATTGGTTAAAAACGCTACCATAATAAATAAGTTATTTTTCGAGTGTTATTTAAAATAACATTGAAAGCCACTCAACTAAGTGGAAATAATATGACGTAAAGAATACAGAGAATAATTTTGTTAACATATTTCTGAAAATAAAATAACAAATTTATGTTATTCTCAGAAACTTTTCTGAGAATGTTTAGGCCAGCAGAGAAGGCCTTGCTGGCCCTCAGGATCCGCCACTGGGAGTGAATCTTATTTGATCGAAATTGGAATGGATTGTGTTGGGTTTACCTGGTGCTTTAAAGAGGGGCGGGGCTGCCACTGACAGGTGACCGTTTGCTCGACGTATAAAAAGCGGCATTGCAGTTTGTTTCGTTTGATAAAACACTCACTTCGTCGTCAGTATGTCCCAATGGTTGTGTCCGCTTTTCTTTATCAGATATGTAGTTATCCTTCAGATTCAATCGTGCACGCTCGCTTTGTTTGTTTGCTTTGTCATGGGTCCGTTGTGCTTTACGTTTGCCGCATCGCAATCACAGTCAGTTACTGTTCGCAATATTTAGGGTTTTTTTTTGTTTGTTTTTTTAAAGTTGTCATGTTTGTCCGGTTGCACTGGAATGTTTAAACTGAGTAATTTGCGTTACGGCTGGAGTTCATCATGCCGGCGCTCCACTTCCGGGTTTGACCGCTGGGACTTGTAGTACTTCAGTTTGATTCCGCTTGGTATGTTTCTGTTTTATGATTTCTTCGTTTAGACTATGAATAATGATGACGATAATAATGCATAGTGTAAAATCATGGTTGATTAAATTATTTATTAAAATTATTGTGAAGATGAAGGTATTAAATTAATTAATGTCAATTATATACATTTATATTATGATGCATAAAGATAGATATATTCATTTTGTTGCATTTATGTGTACTTTAGGTTATTACCTGCTGCTGCTTCTGTTGCTGCTGCTTCAATAAATGATCAAAAAAAGTACAAAGCGAGTAATCCTTCCATGCTGATTGACGATCCCTATTCAGAGGGCCGTGGAAAAACGGGATTAATTGAACAGATTGCATCAGGTCATATATTGGAGTGAATCGCGTAATTCTTTTGGGCGCGGGGAGGGGGGGTGAGCGGTGAATCGCATGATAGCGTAATTGGAATGACTTTGATTGCATCACACGAAAAACAGCGAATTGTATTGTATTGGATCATAAATGGAGCGAATCGTATCACATAAGAATTGGAATGAATTGTATCAAGTGATAAATGGAGTGAATTATATTGAATCAGAATTGGAATGAATCATCACATTGCACCGGAAATGGCGTGAAGGCTATCAAATCTTGTTGTGTACAGTGGACTGTACTGTATAGTATTTGGGATAAATCGAGTTGGATCGGAATTGGCGTCAATCATATTGAATCGCATTGGGTTGGCGTGAATCATATTTTATCGAAATTAGAGTGAACCATATCATACTGTGTTGTACTTGCAGTGAACCAAACCACGTAAATTGAGTTAATTGTATTGCAGTAAGGCATTGTAATTGGAATAGGTTGTTTCGCGTGACATCATAAACGGAGTGAATTTTAATGTACCAAAACGTAATTGTAATGAGCCGTGGCAACACTTTGGACACACGCTGGGTGCCGGATTTGGATGCTTGCAGTTCTTCTTTCTTCCAGTAGGTGGCACCATCACCTCTATGTATCTTTTTTTTTTTTTTTTTTTTTTTTTTGCGCAAGCCCGCGGTGACTTTTTACTCTGCTACTTTTTGTGTGCCTGTGTCATGTCTACAGAGAGGTTGAGAGCTGATGGACGTGAAAAAGAAGGAAAAGAAGAACGCGGAGCCGTTCAGCCGCTCGGAGGTTTTCAGCCAGCTCAGGAGGGAACTCCACGGACAGTTGCAGTCCGATCGTTCCAACATCTTCATCATCCTGGGAGCCTCGGTCAGTCCAATTTACTTAGTCAACCTAGTTAATCTTATTTGATGAATGTTACTTATTCACTGGCTGTTGGCCATTGGCGATTCTGCACTCAACAATGTCGGAAAGGGACTTGTATCGATTAGATTGGCTTCGGCATATAAAGCTCTTGTGCTGCAAAATTAAAAATTGACTTGTTAGTATGCATCAAGTCACATGCACATGTATTTACTTGCAAATGGAATGTGTTCAAAGTCTGCCGGTTTCTCTCTCTCTCTCTCTCTCTCTCTCCCTCCCTCCCCAACTGCCCTTTGGACCCCACATTCATACTTCACTCGACAGCTATTATCATTTTGGCATCAGAATTAGAATCAGCTCAACTGGCATTGCACAGAAAAGTCAAAAACGGCACAACAAAATATCCTTGTACAGCTCAGTGTCCAATGTCCACGCTTTTTCACACATACACATGGACACAGCCACACACAATGTGGTCTTAAATACAGTCATACCGAAAATACTCATGTCAACAAATAATACCTACAATGAATAATTTTTCAATAACTAATGCCCCCCAAATTAAAACCTACATGTATCTGAAGTAGCAACATCATGTATTACATTAATAAGATAAAACCATATCAAAAACATATGTTGTGAATGGTTTTGTTGTCCAAACAACAAAATGTTCAAGAAATACAGAATTTGAAAGTTGAAATGACAATGAAAAGATAGACGTTAAAACAAATACCATTAGGGGGTCTTGTAAAATGTGTATATGTGATGTGTTTTGGCTTCTTCTGGTTTGGTCAAAAATGGCGATTTTGAGATTTTTCCAAAAATGATCCCGTAGGGAGATCTTGCCAAAAAGAAGATCTACTCAACTTTATGGTGAGTCTAATTTAAAAATAAAAAAACAAATCCTTTGATGAAAAGCTTCATTTGTTGAAGTTAAGTGTGTTCTCTTGACTTAGGTGGTTGTTCCGAGATGGCCTGCTTCCAGAGGACAGCTACTTTGTGGGCTTTGCCCGCTCTAATTTGACGGTGGAGGACATCAAGGTGGCTTGTCTGCCTTACATGAAGGTAGCCGTTGTTGTTTTTACTGGTATTTTCCATCTCTTTTAATCATTACACTTAACCTGGCAACCCACCCAGTAAATATGCCACGATGCGGAGTGCAGAGGCCACCAAATGAAATACATTGAGGGAGCTCCAAAGATTTTTACATTTGGTTTTGGAAACCATGCTTGTGCTCAAATTTGGAAAAAGCCAACGGTGACATGCAAGGCTTCTAACTCTAAGATGAGAGATACCACAACTTTTATCTGTCACTGTAATACACAAAATCAAGGGTCACGTCATTGTTGAGCTCACAAATAGCTGGTCAAACATGAACTAAGCTTCATGCAAGTTATAAGTTTTACTAAGAAGACAAAGTAATAAAACAGTGCAGAGAATGACTCTTAAAAAATGTGATTATTAATGTGCTAGGTAGACTTGTATGCATTGACGCCGCCTTGTTGACTTGTTGACATTCATTAAGTCTCTTATTAACGCAGTCTAATTACAGTAATATATTTTGGAAACAGAAAAAGCAATTACTTGTTCCTTGTCCTCAGGTGACTGATGGCGAAGGTGAGCGACTATCCACCTTCTTCAGCAGGAACTCGTACCAGAGCGGTCGCTACGACGACGCCGGTTCTTTCCGCAAGCTTGATGCTCATGTGTCCTCTCTGCCTGGCGGAGCCGAGGCCAACCGGCTCTTCTACCTGGCGTTGCCTCCCACCGTCTACCACCATGTCTGCACAAACATCAGCGACCACTGCATGAGCCCCAAGTCAGTATGCGCGCACGCACGGCACCCCCCCCCCCACACACACACACACAATAAATCTATTGTCATGTTATTCCACGCCAAGACGATTGATTGATTGATTTTCTCAAACCATTTAAACTTCAAAAGATACAAAGAATATCAAAATGGAAGTGTACACTTTTCCCAGAATTCTTTGTTTTTCCAGACACTCACAAAAAAAAAAAAAAAACATTCACGTGAATCAGGCATTCATCAACAAAGTACAACATCATTCCAATTCAAAATTTGAACTTCTCAGCTCTTTAGTACATCTTGGCAACTATATTCCACATTCTTAAAATTCTATGCATTGCACACCAAAATTAAAAAGTTCCAGTCATATTTGACCTGCGTACTTTCACATTTCTGGAGTCGGACCGAGTCGAAACTTTCCAACTTAAAGTTTCTTGTTGTACGTTTCAGCAATTCGATGAATTATAAAACTCCAAAAATTTCTTCACAAATTCCTTTCTATAGTTTGTTCATCACTTTCCATTAAAAAAAAACTGCATCACAATATGTAACTTTTCCTCATTCATTCATTTCCATTTTTTTAGAAACTTTTACCCCATCTTGAACCTTCTTCAAATTCCACAGAAATAAGAGAAACAAATTAGGTTTTGTATACACATAATGTGATTAGTGACAATAAGTGCCACTTTTTGGGAAAACAATGTGATGAGAATGTAACAATAATGTGGAAAAAGTGGCTGAATTAAGCGACCAAATGGCTAAGTTGTCAAACTGCTTATGCGTATATAAAATAGCTCCACTCCTTCCACAGCCATGTTTTTTTGTGTAAGCGGTGCACATTGGCAAGGATGCATTTCGCATGACAGAAACCACTTTCAAATAACTGAAAAAAAAAAAAAATCATCCTGAGAAATTAACCCTTTCGGAGACGGTGGTTACTACAGTGGACAGCTTATCATGTTATCCGGTTACAGGGTGCAGGAAAGGGTTAAATAGAATGCGTGCCTAAAATCACTGACTCGCTCCGCCCAACCAAGTGGTAAGCCTTCATTTCCCCAGCAGAGGTTGGAACCGGCTCATCGTTGAGAAGCCTTTCGGACGTGACCTGCAGAGCTCGCAGGAGTTGTCCACACACATGGCCTCGCTCTTTGCAGAGAAACAGATCTACCGCATTGACCACTACCTGGGCAAAGAGATGGTCCAGAACCTCATGGTGCTTAGGTAGCATGCACGCAACTCACACAAACACACACCTGGACATCACGGTCCCGTCCCACCACCTGCGTCTAACACCTTAATCCTTCATTTTTGAAAAATAAATATTTTTTTTTTTTTTACAAATTCAAGATATAAAAAAGCGTATTTATGAAAACCAGAAAAAGTAAATAACATTTCAAGAGATAAGTATACTTTTTTTTAGACTTCTTGAAAAGTTTCTGTAGCACGTGATCCCATTACATTGTGAACTGTTTGACAAAATAATGCGACAATTATCTGATGATCACCAAGCAAAAACATACACCCTGGCCTACATGTACTGCATGTGATTTTTTTTTCCAGATTAGATGGATTAGAACACAGTTGAGGTTTAAATTTTGATAGCATAAAAGTCAACGATGCTAGCTAGCTGTTAAATGTCAACAGGTATCAGGTAACTTGACTTCTTCCTCTTCTTACGAGTACTATGTAATTTGATTACGGGGAAATTATATGGTGTGCAGAGAATTTTTGTCTTCATTGTGCCAAGTTATCAAAACAGGTCTAGAAATAAATGCCAGTCTTTTTTTTCCAAACAAGTGTTTGTGTACGCGTAAGTACAGAGCGGGAGGACTTCTGAGCTACACCGTTGTGCACACTTTCATTTCTTCCTCCTTCTAGATTTGGCAATCGCATTTTCGGACCAATTTGGAACAGGAACAACGTGTCATGTGTGGTGCTAACCTTCAAGGAACCTTTCGGGACATATGGCCGCGGAGGATACTTTGATGACTTTGGCATTATTCGGTGAGCGAGCCGGCCGCCAGCCGCCAGAGAGAATGATGGGAATTTGCCCATTGTTTCTTCTTTTTTTGATGAACGCAGAGACGTGATGCAAAATCATCTCCTCCAGATGCTCTGCTTGGCCGCCATGGAGAAGCCCACCTCCACAGGGCCAGATGACGTCAGAAATGAGAAGGTAACAGGGTAGGGCAGTGCAGCGCGCAAGGACAAGCTTCTCCCACTGGTTGGTCTATTGCCGTGACCACTTTGAAAACACTCCGCCGGCCCGTTTCCTATTGCATGCGCCTTCTGACATCACCGCGACCGCACTCTCACAAGAACCGTTGTTTCTTCACATTCATCAGCTTTTCTTTAACCCTTTCAAGGATAGCAGTTACTACAGTGGACAGCTAATCACGTTATCAGGTTCCAGGGTTAATTTGGGTCGTTTTCTAGGTGAAGGTGTTGAAGTGCATCGCTCCCGTGGATGCGTCCAAAGTGCTGCTCGGCCAGTACGTGGGGGACCCCGAGGGCGAGGGCCAAGCCAAGTTGGGTTATCTTGATGACCCAAGTGTCCCTGAAGGCTCCTGCACTCCCACCTTTGCCACTGCTGTGCTTTACGTGCACAACGAAAGATGGGACGGTAAGAGGAGACTTTGTATTGCCTTCACTTGTCGTTTTGACCTTCAATAGGGCTGTGCGATCGGGCTGCCAAAAAAAAAAAAAAAAAACGTCCTTTTTTCCCCACAATAATCCCTTTTTGAACAATTTTTCCCCCTTCTTCTATCGAAAACGCAAAAAGTAATGACAGGCATGATGATAGCTGGAAAGTATTTTTGGCTTGGGCACAGATATATAAATCGGGTCAAAGGTTTGCATTGCATTGTTGATAAAAATCATGACAACATTTTCGGTATTTGGCTTGTAATCTCGTTCCTTTTTGTTCCCTCAAAGGAGTGCCTTTCATCCTCCGGTGCGGTAAAGCGCTAAACGAGCGCAAGGCGGAGTTGCGGCTGCAGTTCACCGACGTGCCCGGCGACATCTTCGGAAATGGATGTCAGAGGAACGAGCTGGTGGTCCGCGTGCAGCCGGACGAAGCCATCTACTTGAAGATGACCACCAAGAGGCCCGGGGCCCACTTCAGCCCTGAGGAGACCGAGCTGGACCTCACCTACAGGAGCAGATACAAGGTGGCCTCAACCCCATGATGGCAGCACCTATCGGTTCTCACCTTCGGGGTTCCAATCTGGGCTCCAGCCTGCCTTCTAGTGTGGCGTTGACATTGCGTTCGCTCTGTGCTCCACTCACATTCCTAAATGTATACACTGTATGCTAGCATGTTAACTGCACTGATGACCAAGAAAATGGAGCAAAGCATTTCCAAAGAAACATCTCTCGTCTCGTCCTGGCAGAACGTGAAGCTACCGGACGCGTACGAGAGGCTCCTGCTGGACGTCATCTGTGGCAATCAAATGCATTTCGTGCGAAGGTTTCCGTCACACCCTTCAGCACTTTGCTCAGTGCCGAAAATGTTGCGCGCTCAATTCCTTTTCTTCCACTTTTCTCCCAGCGATGAGTTACGAGAAGCCTGGAGAATTTTTACTCCTCTCCTGCACCAAATTGACGAGAAGAAGACACGTCCTTTACCCTACAAATACGGGAGGTAAATCGTTTTGTTTTCTTTCATCCAAAATACACTATACATAATCCAATACATAGTCGCCATTTGTCAAAAAAAATTCGAGTAATTTTACGAGTTCAAAGTGTCAAGGAAGTCTGTAATTTCCATTTGGTCAATATTTATTGTGAGTTTGCTTTTCTTCATAGACCTATTTTAATGGAAAGTCTAAAATTCTTGCTTGCTGATGTACAGCTAACAACTTCCATGTATATCTCAACAACATTGTGTTATAGTGTACTAAGAATAGCATGCTAATAAGCTAAAAGTTGGTATACTCTCGCAGCTGTTTCGGCTGCTCTGATGGTCCACATTGGATTCCAGGACTTATTTTAAAATAATAATTAAAACAAAAAACAAAAATAATAATAATAAAAGATACAGCCACGCCTGTCATGCTCACCTACTTTTTATTTATTTTTCAATCACATTTCCCACACTGCTAGCGATTTGTTCATGGACCGAGCTATGCTATGCTAAGTTAGCTGGATAAGCTATAACACGCACTGAGACAAGTTTAACTCAGAGTGCCCACGGGTCCTTAAATTTCATAAAAATCAATTTTAAAAAAAGTTGTAAAATTGTTTTGTTGTTTTTAATTGTCCTTAATTTTCAGGGAAAGCTTCTAAAATTAATAAAAAGAAATAAAATTATAAAAATTAACCTGTGGTGTTCATTTCATTTGTGTATGTCATTTTCCCCACCCTTCCAATGAATAGTTCTGTTGGAAAATGCGCCTGGCGCCCTTCCCCTCAATCCCCGCTGTCAGGCTACATGCCTTCCTGGTTCCCGCTCTGCTTTTCCCGCCGTCTCCGATCGGTTCCGATGATGATCACGTGATCACTTTGGGTCATTTCAGGCCAATTTGACACAGTATGTCAAATAAAGGGTTAGCTGATTGCCCCTAAAAATAAAGATGTGCCCTTCCTTTGGCAGCAATGATTTGAACACCAGCTCAGTGATATTTGGCTTTCTGTTCATTAAATCCACCGTGAATCCCCTGCTCAATGGAGAAAGTCCTTAAAAATGGCAAAATTAGCCCTCAAAAGTCCTTAAAAGGTCCAAAAATAAAAAGCAAGTGGAAGAGTGGGAACCCTGGAACTGCCTGTCATAAGAATTTGCTCCCTTATTGCTTTGCTCCCTTATTTTTGGGGGCACATTCAATGGGAAGGCCTGCATCCACCACCCCCGCCCCACCCCCAAAAAAATAATGGAAGAAGAATCAAATTACAAATATACTAGAATGAGGTATACCTAAAACCATAACTTCATATAGCGACCCAAGAATGTTTTTGAAAAGTATTTATTCCCTCCATTATAATGCATTCCACAACATGCTGATTTTCATTATTTCGTTGGTTAAAATTGAAGTTTCACAATTGGAACATGATGATTGTGCGTGATGTTCCGCTGTCCACAAATAAAACATCAGTCCACGTCAAAGTTCTCGATTGTTCTTTTGTGCTCAGTCGCGGCCCGAGCGAAGCTGATGAGCTGCTGAGGACGTTTGGATTCCGCTATGAGGGGAAATACAAGTGGGTGCAACCTCACTTGTGACCCGCCTGCATGCATGCATGCACACACAGCATGCGCCACTGTTGACAAGTTTCTAAACAATAAAGTTCACTCAAAGTCACTTCTGTATTGTTTGATTGGGTGTGCATGTTGGGAAAACGTGTTATCCATGATGGATGGAAGGACGGACATGGATTCTTGGTGGACCACAAGACTGTCGGAGATCACTGGTGGACTCTTTTTTTAGGGAGAGAAATTATTAAGATTTTATCAAGTCGTCTCCTCACTGTAGGTTTGTTTAAAAATGGAAGAACAAGTTTCTCCTTGTTGCCGGCTTGTGTTTTACTAGTCAGTTACACCAATCAAAACCAATACTTGTGGTCACAAAGACAGGTATTGACATACCGTATACTATGTGCCCCACAAATCTAAACACTGTATTCTGATGAATTCACGTGATAAGAATTTTGCAAATTAATCCACCCATTTTTTTTTTTTCCATCTCCAGGAAAACATTTTACCACCCTCTGTCAATTTCAACAGAGGGTGGTATCAAATCTGCTTCATTCAAAATTAATTACAAAAAAATGCATTCAGAGTAGTGGGGGCACATAGTTTTCCCTTTTATAATGCGGTGTGTCGATTAGTGTCGGCAGCCAAACTCAGCTGGGATAGATTCCCAGCTCACCCGCCACTCAAATGAGGACAAATGCGATGGATGGATAGAAAAATAAATAGTTTATTGAATTCACAACAGTGGTTAAAAATGGAATTTGGTGAGCCCCCAATGAAAGGCTGCCTGCCTTCTTTGTCCTAAGTTATGGCCTTCACATTTGGTCATTTCCTGGCTGCACGGCCGTCCCGGCTTCAATGCCCCTGGCGTAAAGTCGCACCAGCTGCCCGTGAATTCTGATGGACCGACAAGAACACGTTGAATCCTGACAGTAGACCAGGTGTGCCAAACCACAATATTGTCACAATTGATTTATTGCATACACATGTCAAAAACATACACGTTAGTGACGGTAATCACATTTGAATTCAGTATCCACTGCTTCACACAAATATTTATTCATTAAATTAAATAATGACTGCGATTGGCTGGCAACCAGTTCAGGGTGTCCCCCACCGACTGCCCAAAGACAGCAGGGATAGGCTCCAGCACCCCCCACGACCCTTGTGAGCATATGCGGATTAGAAAATGGAATGATTAAATAATGATCATTAAATTAAGTGCAAATTTTTGGGGGTAAAAAATATATAATTTATGAAATAACCAATTTTACATCCATTTCATTTAGGCTATTTAACTGAAATACATTAGAATTATTTGAATATACGCATTTTAAAAAGATTGAAATGAACAATTTTAAATTATTGTATTCAATAATGAACATTTCATGTTCTTTAATAATTAAAATAAGCAAGCTATAAATGTAAAAAAAAAAAAAAAAAACCTGTCAAAATTCCATTTTAATATGTCAAGCTTTTGTATGTTTCCATTAGATCCCCCCCCCCCAGGCGAATCTTGACTTTCGCAAATGGAAGTGTGTCGCATTAGAGCAATCAATGATCAATCAATTTCCTGAGATAGCTCAATACCAAGTGCAAATATTTGCTGTGATGTGGATGATAATTTGTGCCCCAAAAAGAAGTAGGAAGACTGCGCTGTGATTCCTACGGTGTTGCATGTAAAACGTTTGTTTCCCCAGAGCGTGTCCCATGTTGACATTTCAATTTATTTGCTATGCAGTGCTGTCTTCTGCTTTTTGTACCACAACGAGTCATTTGTCAACAAATTACAGTGCAAACATTAAAAGTGAAATGTGAAACTTGGCCGGTCTCTTGCAATCCGTCTATGGTGCAACCTCCAATTTAGAATAATTGTCATCCAAACTTTGGTTGCAGGTTACATCAGACTATCCGTCCTGAGTCCACTGTTCTATTGACCACTTGACATTTAATGGAACAGAGGCTAGTTCTGATGGCACAGCAACCCAAATCTTGACTTTTGAGAGATGGATGAAGGATTCTGAGGAAGAAAATTGCTTTTGCAGGGGAAGCCTGATGTTTTGCTATTTGTACAAATTGTTTTGAAAAATGCACATCTCAATTCTGATCTGAGAAATGGACCAAAGTGACTGAGAAAAACCAGCAAAATATTTCAGATGAAATATTCCCCTAAAAGTGACCTTTTTTTGCTCCTCTAATCTACAAATAAAACCGCCCACGTCACTGTTTTAAGAACCAAATGTAGTTCGGGCACACAGATTTTGCAAATGTTGACGCATCACCTGCAGAGGATGTCGGTGAAGGGCAGAATCTCCCCGTCACAGTTCCACACGGACGTCGTCGGAGCTTTGCTGCAGCACACGCCGCACAGGACCCCACACGTTGCTTTTGGAGGTTGTGGGCGTTTTCTGGTCAGGTGCTGCTGAGAGCCATTCCTGCTTATGTCCTCCTCGTAGCCTCTCTTCTCCTCCTCCTCTTCTTCTTCTGCTGCTGCTGCTGCTGGACTGGGTTCTCTCACCTCCTTATACACATCCTCTTCTTCACCAGAGGATGCCGAGAAGCGAATGGCCTTGACACGATGGACCTCCACAAACGGGAGATCAAACTAACCACAAACAGGAAAAGAAACATCATCTAGCAAGTCGGCAACCCTAACATGAATCGAATGTTAGGAAAAGCAAATGACATTATTCAAAACAATTGTGTTTTTTTTTCTCCCCTCGGGGATTTCATTTTTCATCTTAACTCCCACAGAACTAATCAAAATAAATATTTGTTAGCTCACAGATCATGTGTAAATACGTGCTTCATCATGTAGAAACTCAAGTAGAGGTGTACAGGTGAGGAAATGGCAACTTTGGCAAAATATTGTCAGTTACGGGCGTAATCATCATATCTCAAAAGCAGCACTAAATAATACAAAATGACACAAACACTTTCGAAAACGGAATCAACAAAAACCACAACAAAAAAACAAACAAACAAAAACACTCATCCTGGGGGAGAAAAAAAAAAAGATAATATGATGAATACTTTTGGCACCTGATCCTGTGAGCTGGTGTGCCTGTAGAGGTACTTGAGGAAGCCCAGCGGGTGAGAGTCCCAAACTAGGATGAGGTCGCCCGTTCCGTCGGCCAGGTGAGCCGAGGGCGAGAGGCCCAGAGGACTTTTAGGACACGAGCACGACATACAAGTCAGAGAGACGCACCGGAACCTGCCCTCCACCCTCACCCAGTCACCTGAAGCGCACACACACACACACACACACACACACACACACACACACACACACACACACACACACACACACACACACAATTGTAAAATGGATCATGTCAATGCCATTTGTACAGAAGCAACTGAGCACAGAAGTTATCAGTGGCACTTTCTTGTCTGAGCCTTTGTAAAATTGTCAGCTAAAAAAAGGATCTAAAAATCTTATTCCTATATTTGCAGTTTGGTCAAATTGGCACTGATATGTGTTTGTGTAAATGATTCAACATTATGTCCATGTTTGTATCTATTCATTGACTGAAATATAACTGAATGAAGTGTGTCAAATTTTCATGATTTTATTCAAATGAGAATAAATTGTAACATGGGCTCTAATTCATTAGATTTGTGTTTTAATCAAGTCCAACCACTCTTAAAGGAAGGCTTCATTAATTTTACAGGTCGCTTGATTGGGCGTAATTCATCATGCAGTGCCAAAAAGTGCAAGGGTTTCAATCCAAACAAGGTGCGCACTGGCATGTTATTCCCAGACGAGGAGGTGTTCACAGTTGGAGAGGAGACATGCCACGCAGGTGACGTTAAAAACAAACGCTGTGCCAAGTATTTTCAATAAGCAAGAAGTGGGAGATGAGCCTAACTACCTGAAGGAGGTTCTGCTTTGTCTCAAACCTTGGCAATTCCTTGCGGGCAGTTATGTCCTTAATGCAAGCCGAGTCGGGACTTAAACATGAAGCCGCTGAGACACCGGACCAAAGCAGCACTCTGCTCTTCATGCACGGCAGGGTTCCTACTCTTCCGCTTGCTTTTTATTTAGGGACCTTTTAAGGACTTTTGGGAGCTAATTGAGCCATTTTTAAGGACTTTTTCTCCATTCAGCAGGAGATTCACAGTGGATTTAATGAACAGAAAGCCACACATCACTGAGCTGGTGTTCAAATCATTGCTGTATTGCATGTAGCCCGACAGTGGGGTTTGAGGGGAAGGGCGGCAGGCGCAATTTCCGACAAAACTATTAATTGGAAGGGTGGGGAAAATGACATACATAAATGAAATGAACACCACAGGTTAATTTTTTATGGATTTTTATTGATTTTACAAGCTTTCCCTGAAAATTGAGGACAATTAAGAACATAATTTTACAACTTCTTTTTTATGGATTTTTATGAACTTTAAGGACCCGTGGGAACCCTGGATTCAGGTTTGGGCGATTCAGCAAGTAAGGATACATTAAGGACAGCATTGTCCATAAATGTGTAGCGAGCCGATGACATGGCACTATCGACCGCACTTCCTGGTCTACTCGTTCTCCAATTATTAAATTTATCACTGTTGTCTTTATTAAATACAAAGTACATTTTTGTCATGCATGCGCAAAACTTACAACAAATTACACATTTCTCACATCCAAAAATCCATCCGATCGCTGATTTGATATTTCTAAATCTGAATCGTCGATTGGCCGTACATGAAAAATCACACAAAGTACTTTTAAACCATACACAGATATCACATGACAATAAATGTGCTGGTATTTAATTCAAGTTACACTCGGTAGAGTAACACGAAGAGTTTCAAATTTGATCACGGTTTATTAAAAAAAAAAAAAACATTATATCCTGATAACAAACACAACAACAAATCTAAAAGAAAATATAAGTGGGAACACTGAGAAATGTGTTCAACGAGCACACAGTGTACATGTTCAAGTGCGTTTGTGTGTGCGCGCGTGTGTGTGTGTGTGTGTGTTACCCTCTGAGTCACCGCTGTTCTGGCTGAGATACGAGCTGCATAGTGAGCTTGAATCTGAAGACTGGGGGAAAAGCCTCTCTGTGCTCCTGGAACACACATCGCAACTGCACACGCGCACAAAGACAAAAACACACACGCACGCACGCATATGACAGACACACAAGTGCGCACGTTAAAATATGAAACATGTTTTTAGAATTGTATTACACCACTGCAATGAAACAAAAGATTTATTTTATTAGTTTTATTTAATATTATTTATGGTTTATCACAAGCTGGGTTGTAATAGTTTCAGACTAAATATTATGGATGGTTTAATTTTTTGTTTGTTAAATTCAGTTAGTATTTCGATTTTTTTTAGTTTTATATAATGCTTCATTTTAGTTTGCATGAGTTTTAGTATTATTATGATTATTTTTTAAATTTGTATAATTAGTAGTAAATGGCCTCAAAAAATAAATACAATCGATCAGTCGGGAGCCACTAGATTTTATTTTTGTCCCATCAGGAAAAAAAAAACCTTCTGTTCTGATTTATTTTCATTTCCTAATCTGTTACCCTGAGAGGCAGCGCGTCTTGTCCCTCGGGCTGGAAAGCATCGGGTCTGCCGGCAGGAAGTGAACGACACCCGGGTAGCTTCTATTACTCAGATACACCACCATGCCTGCATGGACCAAGGACGGCTACATCAACTTACATGACAAAATGGTGTAAAACAAAGTATGTGAAGCTTTTTCAATGACCGGAATTCTTGCATAGGGTCATAAAAATCGACCTTGAAGCTCATCAGTCCATCCTAAGACACTTTGGCAATAAATAGAGAAAGTTCAGCACTAGTCTCCCTAGGAGAGGTTGTGAGCAAATTGACATTTTAGCACTGAGAGTAGTAACTCTCCATAGGAGAGGTGATCCTCCTCAATAAGGCGAAGAGGAATACAGGTCATTCCAAGGCGTTCACATACTTTTTTTTTTTTTTTTTCCGGCATCCCGGTCTCATACCAGCATAGTCGTATCTGAGCGGTCCCATCCAGCGCTTTCTTTCGCTCTGGGCAAGCACGTCCCCGAAAAAGCCGTAACCCAGCAGGGATACTGAGTAGCGCACCAGAGTGCTAGAGTGATGCACCGAGCACACGTCCAAAGGCTGAGAGTCGCCTGCAAACGCAACAAGACCAACTCCGAGTCACGGTTCATTTGACTTATGCCAAAATGGAGAACTTTTTCATCTGTGTGTGCATCGATTTGGTTACGTCGCCAACAGGAAGACAAAACAAAATAAACATGAAAAAAAAGTGTAGATGATTTTTTTATTTTTATATGGTGGCATCACATGTTTTATAAAGCCTCTTGCATGAATTGCCAATTTGGACTTTTAAGGTGCTTCTGCAGGACTTTACTGTGAAATCACTCTGCCACTGTCTCTTCGAATGGAAGGACGCACAATGAACAATGCTGTAAAGCGGGAACAGGAAAAAAGTGTTTTTTTTCAGTTTTTTTACCAATGATGATGTGCAAAGCTGAAGTGACGGGATCGATCACCCCAATGGTGGCGAAGCACACGCAGTCTGTGGAGCCTAAGAAATAAAAAATTATTAAATTTAAAAAAAAAAGAAAAAAGTCACGATGACTGTGTGACTGGTGTCAGCTTTTCGTGTTTGGCACCGACCTGCCGGGATGATGCCGATATGGAGCGGACACGCTTGTAACACGGCTGACGGCTCGTTCTCACATAAGCCCGCCTCTTGTTGCGTGCGGCCAATCACGCCGTGGAGCACCTCACTGAACATGCCGTCACCACCAACACACACCACACTGTTGTATGCACACAAAAATAATGAGTTGTGCGCGCGCGCACACAGACGCGCGCGCGCGCGCGCACACACACACACACACACACACACACACACACACGTACCCGTTAAAGCCTGTGAGGTCTTTCTTGAGGAGGTGGTCTCGGGCCTGATTGGCTCGCTCTGTTACTAAATGTACAATAAAGAATGACATCAGAATCTGAATAATAAACAACCTGGAAATCAGACAGTGATTTACTTAGGTTCAGGGTTTTTCAATATGTGCTTTGACATGGACTGGCGACCATGCCATTGTTATGTGAAGATGCCCTGACTAGCCCAATGCGAGAAATTGGAGGGCTCATTATTATACATTATGCACAATGCAGCCGCCGTCCATGTTACCAATACATTACATAACGGCTGCGCGAGACATGCTCGGGTCCACCTGTAAATGAAAAGCAAATTTCTTTCTGCACGGTATCTAAAACAAACTACAACGGGGAATTAACATTTGGAATCGCATAATTTAGTTAACGCACTTTATGATCATAGTTGTTATGTGACACCTTTTTGTTTATTTTGTTTGTTTGGGGTTTTTTTTAGGTGATTTGTTCTGTTAATGTTGTCAAGTGGTAAAGACAAACTGTTACCAGTGCTTTAAGTGGGCTAGTTCGCAGCACTACTACGGAGGACCAGAACTTCTCAATTTTGGCCTCTCGCGTACCGGGTCTTTTTACGGCGTACCGGGCCTTCACATCAGGCCACAGTACTGTCTTTTGTTCGATTTCTCGCTTACACTTTTTGATGCACATGCAACTACTTCGGTAATTTGGGTAGCTCAAAAAAGTTGTTTTTTTTTCCTGCTTCAGATAAGTTTTATTTGGCATGCACGGCGTGATTAAGACATGTTAAGGAAACTACAGACATACTCATAAATACGCCACCAACGCAAAAACTAACTTCAAAATAAAGGTTTATCCAAAATACATTGATCCCAGTGCAATAGCCTGAGTAGGCTTATTACTTTGAAGCGCCGAGTGACCTGGTGTGTTTTCTTACCGATAACATGACAGCTGATTCCAGCCAGCTCAAAGAGAGGAGCAGCCAGAGAGTCGTAGATGTGCCTTCCTTTCTTCTTCCCTCCAAGTGGATTGATAAAGACCAGTAACCTGCTTGGACGCAAAGGACCTGAGAGCGGATCAGCATGGATGATGATATTTCATTCTCAAGCATGCAAACATGATCCGTTTGAAATGATGGGATTCCTCACAATGAGTTTTGAAAGCTGCTCTCAAATGTTTGGTCCACTGATCCCTCAGGACCCGACTAGGACAGCTGAACTGGGTTTGACCCAGTCGCCACAGCAACCCACGGGAGCTCCCGCTGCTCACGCGTTTCACGTAGAACACTGGAACATAAAACGGAACAGAAAGGAAGTGAAACACAAAATCACTAAAAATGAAACTGTTTTTCTCATTTATCTATGCCGGTGATGTATAGTGACCATCAGAAATATGAAATACTCTTCCACTAGAGGGCAGAAGGGCACCCATCTATTGACTTTCATACAACAGAATAATAGTTTTGTGTCATCAAACACGCCCACATTTCACACTAACGAGTGCTCAACAACATTGAGCAGATAAACGAATAAACCCTCTTCTAACGACCCACCAGTGAAATCTTTGTCTGAGTCCTCTGCAGACTTGTGGGGCAGGACGCTCACTCGCCCCTCCTCCACGCCGACGACATCCGCCACCGGCACTGAAACTGAAAACCAAACAAGCGCCGTCATGAAACACGAGAAAGTCAATGATCTGCCTTTTTTTCCATTCAAGGCATGCGCCACAAAAGACGACATCAAGTCCGTTTGATCTCCAACAATTTGGATTACCATGGAAAGACAAAAGTGATTCTGTAGTGAAAACAAAACTTTCTAGGGAACACAATGAGCACATACAGGCACATATGGCAGGTTTTGGTGATTAAAAAAATAAATAAAATACCAAAGAAAATCCTTTCAAACCTTATTCCAGCATTCGTGTGCCCTATAAACTGTTCAACAAAAAAAAATCTTTGAGAGGGGATGTAAAAATAAACAAGTGAGTGATGTGGTTGCCAAAGTGTGCACACCCCAACTCTGGATGTAGTTTTAGTCAGTCACATTCAAACTCATTTTAAAAAGGAGCCAGCACACACCTGACACCAATTCAAGTGTGTTATAAAGTGAGGTTCTAGTAGGCTTTTTCTGACATTTTCTTTCCCGTTCCTCACACAAAACTTTCAGGAAGCGTGTTCTATTTGTTGAGTGTTCGGTACTCTCGTATACACTTGACACCACAGTTAGCTCATCTGTCACTGTCGGGCTCGTTAATGCTGTTGAACCGGTTGTCCGTGTTTTCCGTGCTTCCTCCAAGTGCTTATACTGACAACCTTAAACCGCTCTCCTAGAAGACACAATAACACTAACGCACTTTAATAAGTGCACTCCATTTTCGATTGAACTCCAACTAGTGTGGTTAATAATGTCCAAATGCAAGAAAAGTATATTTGTTGCCTTTGAAGCTTCTTCCTGCTTTTGGCACCTGCAAAATCGTTCATGTTTTCTCTTCACAAAGTAGAAATGGTCAATGGTCAGCCCGCTGCAGGCTACAACTGGGCTCTTCCCATTTTTCGGTCAATTTTGAAATATTGCCCCTCACACCACATGGAAAAACTCAACTAAGCGTAACTTGCCTTTTTTACAATTCTAAAACTGTATTTCAAAATTTCTCTACTGACTGCGAAAGATCCTCAGAATTCAGTACGTCCATATCCAAAAACGTTTCCACAATTTTCAACACACAAGAAAACTCAATGAGAAATTCATCACAAAATAATGTTCCTAATCGTTTCAATGTCAATCCAAACAATTGAGCTCATTTAGAACATCCTGGCGACGAGTTGGCACATTCCAATTATTCCCACTTTTCTATTAGTCCATTTTAAAAGAATACAATTTTCAATTTGCCATTTAAAAAAATCTTGACATATTCTACATATTGCCCTGCTTGTTCCACCTTTCCTGTCTGGTCCAAACTTCAAGTCTCACGATGTACAGGCCATCAATTTTATTGACGCAAATTGCATTTTCTGGACAGTGCAGGTGGGACGTGAATGAAGCATCGATTTACTGTTTAAGTCACATAACACACGTTTGTAATGGACTATTTCATGAAATGAGCAGGTGATGTGCTGGGGCGGGGGATGGGAAAGTGCAACGTACTTGTTTTGTCATGGCGGTTCTTGTTCCCTATTCGGGTCCAATTGAAGGTCCAGCCGGTGAGCACGCCTCGGTAGCGGCTGTTGCCGAGCCACAAGCTCGACTCCATCCGGACGCCACACTTGGCCACGACTCCACCTTTGCACCTTTGCCACCTTCACTGACGAGCTCGGACTGAGCGGGAAGTCGAGTGTTGCACACGCCGGGTTAGACCGACTGGTAGGCGCGGTGCTTCTCGTTCTGGTTTATTTAGAAGCCGCCCGCCTGTGAGAAGAACGCCGATTGGCTCCTCATTGGACTCGAATAAAAACGGAGGTCCCCGTGGGAAACTTTTAATTTTAAGGAAAGGTACGCGTTTTATTTGGAAAATGAACATGGTTTTGAAAACGAAGTGCATTGAAAAAAAAAAAAAGAATACAAACGTACATGTAAAAATGTTGGCGATACTATTTTTCGTTTCAGAAATTCATTGCGTGTTTTTGTGAACATTTCTTCGGTTTTATTGTTCATAAATTCTGTTCGAGTTTTATGTACAGCCCTTTTTTTCCAGTTGCAGTTGTTTACAAAGTGTTTTACACGTAAAACTGAGTTGAGAATGATTAACTAATTAACATTTAATTAAAAAATATATCAGTATTAAATACACAACGAACACGACTGAATAAAAAAAACAACCAATTTTAGGGAAAAAATTGCTAAATAAACGCAACTATATTGAATAGAATTTCAGAACTTTTATAGTATATATATTTTTAATAATCACTTGATTGACCAACCAATTATTGTGATTTTGCTAAACGAATACAAACAAGTATTTAATGAAGTTCTTTTTTACTATGTTTTTATATTACTCGTTTAACACATTTTCGGAAAAATGAGTAAAATACTCGGCAACAGTTAGGGGTGTTCACGCGGCAACTTTTGCTCCGGTGCAGCACAGGGGCTGCCCCCATAGAGCGTTCACACGTACAAAGTTACACCGGTGTAGCCCCTGAAAACGGCCTAAACGGGAGCAAATTTAACCCTGCTCAAGGAGGTGATTTAAAAATTTGCTCCGGAGTAAATGCTCGTTTGCAGGGCAGCACCAATGTAAAATGGTACGTGTGAACGCTACAGGGGTAGACTCGCTATGCATGAGAAGAGTTGATTCCATACGGGTCGAATGCGTTGCTTTCGTGCTCTGTTGTACTTCCGTCATCTTTCCTTTTGTAAGAGACTGGACTGTCTCGGAGTTGTTTGTGTAGTTTGTTCCTCTGTTGTGTGTTCACAACCCCCCCATAGAATTTATTTTGTGATTTCCTCACTTGATTTTCTGTTTGGCTGTCAGAGATTTTCTCAGACAAAGTTAAAGAAATGACTCAGCACACAGGAAAATTGTCTTCAATATTGGCGGGAGCGGATCTCTGAGAGCGAACGACGGTAGTTGCTCCGATGATCACACACTCGGCTCCCTCTCCGCAGGTTCGAACTTTTATTGCAAAATACAAGAAAGACACTGCCCCCGAAATTTGCATACTGCGCCCCCCTGTCCGGCCCCTCGGTAGTGATCTGATCTACCCGAATACACAAGTCACAGATTTTGCTGATGACAGATGTCCACCTGGGCGTGACAGCTGTTCCCAAATTGTCCTTTGGTATTCAACAACTCTTTGTTCCCAATTTGTTTATTCCCACTCTGTGATTGAATCTAGCCTTCTTCCATCTGTTCGCCCCCCTTGCTTTGACGTGATTACTCAAGAAAAGGCCCTCCGCCCAAACGGCCGACACCTCTGCGCTGAGTATGTCCAGACATGCCCAAATTAACCGAAACTTTAAACATGATACAATTTTGTTCATAGATTTCTCTATCATTGGCGCATTATTGACTTAGCGTAGGTTCGCGTTCCAACCTGGCTACAAATTCAGGACTCCCTGTCCATGGAAAATATTTTCATTCAGTGAAACGGACACATAAACAATTAGACTGAGAGATGCAGTACGAGATACTTCATTCTGGAACTAACGTTTGACTTTTGATAGGCAAGTTTTATTTTCATAAAACAAATATTTGGGATCTTTCCAATTTTAGATTACATTTCTTTGTAAATACCTTGCCGCGAATGCAAAGTAAGTGCAAAAACAGTCCTTTTGTGGCAAACATCCTTCAAAAGAGATATTTGACTATGAGGAACATAAAACATTGCACTGCAGGCTATAGAACTATGCGATTGCTGAAGATAAACTGAAATGCTGTGGAATCAATTCAATTGTTGAAATGTAGAATGCGAAACTTGAAGTTATTGGAATGGTTTGAACTGGTCAGGAAACAAGGAGGGAGGAGAGTATGTGAAAGATTTCAAATTTGGGGGAGGGGGAGAATTAGGTTGTTTTTGTGTGTGTGTGTGTGTGTGTGTGTGTGTGTGTGTGTGTGTGTGTGTGTGTGTGTGTGTGTGTGTGTGTGTGAAATGTGTGTAATGCGGGATTGATGGAATATGGAAAATTGTTCAACATTTCATGGCCTGATATATGTGAATGCTTTTTCAACAATTAAATACATGTTTTTGCTCTTGTTTTCACAGCTTTCATGTGTTGACTTAATTCATTTTAGTCAAGTGCACTCATTCTGGAGGCTCCCCCCTCACACCCGCCGTTCCTTTGGGGCTCCTGCAAAGGAGGAAGACGAGGAAGATGGGTGCTCTTGCAGGGTACGCTTGGAGATGAGCTCTTTGAAGACCGAGTCCATCTGCCGACATACATCCTGCGAAAGGAGGAGAGAATCTTGTATGATTTGCACTTCATTCAGCTTAAGATCCCAAATCAGTCACACCGGCAATGGCATCAGGCACTGTTATGACGATGGACATGTCTCTCGCCCAATAACACAACAAGCTAAGGTGCTTATGAAGAGACGCAATGAATTCAGTTGTACCTTGTGGACAAGTGATCCCGACTTAGAAGTTTCTCAAGATACCAGCCATCGTTCGGTGGAGATACGAGCATTGTATGGTGGCAGTGAACCCAACTCAAATCACTTATAAGCAACAGTTGGGTAATTTGTGACTTGGAAGAGTCTATTTAGCTTCACAATGCAAAACACAAAAGACGGGCTAACAAATAGCATTGATTTCACTTGGAAAGTAAGATTTGAGTGTTAGTTCTGAGCCTGGTTGTGGAACAAATGAAGCTCTCGCCTTGGGAAAAGGTGCAACAGCGTTTGGAATTGGTCCATTCAAAAGGACAAAGGAGGAGGACCACAAACCTTATCTACATTGATGACATCTTCAGGGGAGGCGTTCATCTGTCTGGAGGAGGAAAAGATGGCGGGTGAGATTCTGACTTATTGATCAATTAATTCATGGGTGTCAAACTCAAATCCCACCCACCACATCATTTCATGTTGCCCAATAAAGAAAATCAAGTCCATCAACTTCATCCATCCATTTTCTAATCCGCTTATCCTCACGAGGGTCGCGGGCATGATGGAGCCTATTCCAGCTGTCTTCGGGCATTCGGCGGGGAACACCCTGAATTGGTTGCCAGCCAATCGCAGGGCACACAAAGACAAACTAGCATTCACAATCACACGGGACCATTTAGAGCACGGGTGCCCAAACCTTTTGGACCGAAGATCGACTTTTCGATCAACCAACCTCCCGCGATCAACCCATTACCGCGCACATGCCATGATAAGCAACAGCCTGACACGGAGGCATGCGACGCACTTTTGCAGCCTGTTAACTATCGTAGCTCACACGTACCATTTTAAAGTGCTTCCCTTGGCCCTCTAGATTCCTATTCTTTGCCTGTGCCCTCGGTGAATTGTACACGAAACAAACTCTGAATGAGAATAATGATAACGATAAAAGATATAGCGCAATAGCTCTGATCACAAGCTGCAATTGCAGACTGCTGAGCGCTAACAACTTCTGGTGACGCAGGTCACGCGCCACCGTAGGTTAAAGATTTACCTGCTTTATTTTGTTTTATAAATACTTTTTGTGAAAATGAGACTGATAGGATGATTAGGGTACAGTTTACATTAACACAAAAAATATATTACCAACATACACAAAGACACACAAATGGTTGTTGTTTTTTTTTCTCCTCTACACCCCTCGCGATCAACTTGGGATCAGTCCGCGATCTACTGGTGGATCGCGATCAACATAATGGGCACCCCTGATTTAGAGTGTTCCATTAACCTGCCATGCATGTTATTGGAATGTGGGAGGAAACCGGAGTACCCAGAGAAAACCCACGCAGGCACGATGAGAACATGCAAACTCCACACAGTTAGGGCCGGAATAGAACCCTGCACCTCTACGCTATGAGGCGTCCCCGTGGGCAAGTCGATCACTGTGCCACCTGTCTACTTCATATTTTCCAGAAATTGATTTGTTCTTTTCATTCTTGGAGAAGCTCTACAAAAATACACAGTTTTAGAAGCATTCATTTTCACCAGATCCCTTTTGACATAAATTTCCATCCATCCATCCATTTTCAAGACGGCTAATCCTGAGGAGGGTCACGGGGTGTTGCTATCCCAGCTGACTTTGGGCCAAAGGCAGACTTCACACTGAACTGGTCGCCAGTCAGTCGCAAGGCACATAGAGGGTATTTCTCTATTGATTTTACTTATTGCTGCGTTGGTCTGGACTGTAACCCCGGTGATGGAGGCTAGTTTACTGTACACGTAATGATGAGGTGATAATATATTTCCTTGGTTACAGTCATTCCTCCAAAGTAGGATGAATATGAGTTTGACAGCCCAGCATGAATCCGTTGATAGCTCGGTACTCACTCTCTACGTGCAAAACCAGGAGAGTGGATCCTCCTTGGCCGGCATTGGGGCCCGGTGGGAATCTGGAGAATGACCTTTGCCCCGCCCGTGGGGACGCTACCCCCGGCTGGTCCCGATGCAGTCCTGCGGTGATCCGCCAATCCACTCTTGTCAGCTTTGGAAGCCTCGCTGTTTTTCTGCAGGGCTCCTGTCGCTGAGTTACTGCGATTGACCGGGTGTCCCGCTTCCACTTCTGTTGCACATCATATCTGTTAATTTGTGTCCTGCTTCACAAACTTTAATCAGCCAAGATGCATACAGTAATCCTTCCTCGTGGGGGCATACTTGTCAATTATTGATTTGCGTTTCTTGTCAAAAGAAAAAAAAGTAAGATGTTCAAATGAACTTACCAATTTTACAGAACTCTGCCTCACCGTCACCTTCCTCCACATTTGGCTCACTGTGGAAGGAAAAATAACTGCATCAGAAAGCGCAAAAAAAAATGTGAACACTGGCCAAGATTTATAAAAATAAAGCGTTGTAAATTGATATTTTCTAATTATTGTGAAAAATCATTAACATGATCAATGCCTTCAAATAAATTCTGATTGCCCTTCATAATATTATTAAAGGTTATTTGAGCAAATTTGTTGTTTCAGAAGTGTGTATCTAACTGGAAGCCCATTGAAATAATCAATACCCATGAAGTAGCTCTCATTTTCAAAAAGGTTGCATCAACGAATGTGGACTTGTGTGCAGTAGCTCCAATTTGTGTGGCAGTTGAATGCAAACTTTGAAGAGCGAAATTTGAACAGAAATGCTGGGGAATTGTTTCAAGGAAGAACGTGAGGCTTGAGTTGGAATGACTTGAATCGGTTGAGAAATAGTCAAAGGATTAGAATTATATTGTGAAATGGGGATCATGACAAATCATTCCGTACACTGTCCTGAACTGAGCTGGACTGAAGCGGGAATGGCTTAGATCGACTGAGAAATGCGGAAGGATGAGGTCAATGAGTAAAATGTCTGTAAATTTGAGGAATGTGGAGAAACAGTTCCCAAAATCTCCTGAATGAGTTGCAAAGGTCGAAATGGCTCACAAGATGTCCTAAATGAGGTGAATATGTTCAAATTGAAACGTGGAAGGAGTAGAACAGCAGAAAAAAAATTGTTTGGGGGAGCAGAGTAATGTGAAAATTGGATTGACTGATTTTCTCTCACCCGTCATCTTGTTCCAGTGTCATGCACTTCTCGTACACGGGACCTCGCACCTCGCTCTGACCGGGGAAGATGCTCTCGTGCTGGATGATGAAACTCTTGACCAGGGCGTTGATCTGCGGCTGCAGGGAGACAGCGTCCTGCTGGTCCTGGTGCTGGTCCTGCTCCTGCTCCCGAGTCCCTCTGACCAAACTGGGACCGAAGCACACGGCCAGGTTGTACGGCTGCATCATGTTCTCGTCGCTGTACTGCGACACGCTGGGAACACCGGGCAAATCACAATTTGACAACACTACACGACAATGGGTAAGCTTTTCTTAAATTGGAATGAAAAGGCAGACAGACAGACAGGTGTGTGGCAGGTGGGTTTGCACTCACTGATGAAGAAAAGCAAAGAGGTATCTCATGACAATGATGAGCGGCTCAGGGAAGGACGAGATGACACTTTTCAGCTGATCAGCTCTTTCGCCATCGTTTTTGATGTCTGACGGAGAAGTCATTGTGAACGAGCACAACAGGAAAAATTGAAGAGAAGGCAGCAAATGAGTAATCGCATCGTGGGTAAAGTAGGACGTTGCACTCTAAAAAAAATAATTGGGTTATTTCATTCACTGAATTTTTGGATTGCTTTTGTTGGGTCAAAACTCTGGGATATTTCTAATTAAAGTCACCAAACTGTTGGTCCAAATTAAACATTTATTGGGTTATATGACTGTTATGCTTTTGTTGGGTCAAAAATCAACCAATCAAGTATGACTGGCGGCCATGACAGCCATCGACATACTGTTCGTATGTCCACACGCTCAGCATCATGGTCAAGTCGATACTTGCCATTTGGATATCTTCTTTTATCACTGTTTTGGTACGTACTATACACGTTTTAATCTTTTGAAAACGGTCACGTTGCCTTGTAACTGCGTGTGTGTTGGACAAGGGGAGTGAGGGAATCATTAAAAAATAAAAAAAATCCAATGCCATGTAATGGTAAGGCATCGTAGATTGGCAAGGAGCAGGAAACTCTGACATTAAGTTCAGGTAAGATTTCGAACAGTTATCTCATAAGAGATGAAAAAGTTGAAAAAATAAATTGTGTGTGTGTGTGTGTGTGTGTGTGTGTGTGAGACTTTTATTTTAGCACACGTTACTTTAAGCATAATTAATTATGCCAGTCTGTATAACTATGGTCACACATTGTCTAGTCATAAATAATGGAAAACACATCATTTACTGAAACACAAAAATTCCTATTTGCCTGACCTTTGAAGCGCGCGGAAGATCCTCATTCAAGGGGTTCGTAAACTATGTCCGTCACCTGCAGCCTCTCGTCTGCGGTGAGTGTGATGTGTGTCAATGTATGCATCAAACTGTTGTAGAACAATGAGTGCGCACCCTCCGCCGCACTACTCAAACTGTAATGGAAGTGGGAATTGTCTGGTGTCCAGATTGTAGATTAAAGTGGGGTGGGTACAAGGAATGAGTGTAGAACTGTGGTATGTGTGTGTATGGTGCGTGCCAGCTGTCACCGTGTGCGCTGATAGGATGAGATAAGTGCACAATTGCTCACGCGCGTAGCTTAGACGGAACATTGCTCCAAACACAAAGAGACGACGACGATGACAACACTCACAGGCGTACTCCAGCAGGCGACTGAGGCTGTCTACAGGGAAGAGGGGATTCTTCAAATCTCTGAAATACAGCTTTAGCACTCCAGCAACAGAATCCAGGTCAGATGTGTGTTCGGCCAGTGGGTCTTCTCCTACGGGGGGAGCCAAAACAACAACCCTGCATCTCAACTGGATATTCCAGACATCACCTCTACGCACGTACGCAACAGTTTGTGTGCATAGGCTAGCAATGAGTGAGTCATCAACATCTTCGGACTTGTATTTGTGCGTATTTTGTGAACAAATTCTGAATATCCTCACACCATGCATACGCACAAATTAGCTTCTGAAAAAATGCGAACAAAGATAATTAAAAAAAAATACACAGGATGAATAACATATTGAAACTCGAGCAGCAATTTATATAAACACTAATAATAATTTAAACAGTAAAAACTTAAACCGAGAATTTGCTCATGAGTTGACTAATGTCCTAAATAGCTGTGAAGGACCACCCCATTCACTTTCACCCGCTTGTGGTTCAAGTGTGTTTATGTATGTGGCTTACTGTACAAAAGACGGCGCCACTCTCTGTGTGTCCACATTTGTCACTCAACAAGTGACAGCAATATGCAGACCGTGCAGCCGCAAAAGCCAGCAAACGGCTTGCATTTCCTGGTTTTAAAGGTTTTTGTAATCGATCAAGTCCATCCGCACGCTACAAAACAGCATCGCCTAACATTTAGAGTTGACAAACGGCCATCCAAAAGATCCTACACATGTCGCCGTTGGCTTGCTTGTGACGTGAGTCCGACCGACCGGCATGAATTAAAATTTATTTGCTGTGCTATATTTATTCTTTCTATTCCAACAACTTGTAGAGTGTTTTACAGATTGGCTCATCGTGATTTTTTTTTTTTTTTTTAATGAGCGCCTTCTATCCCGCATTCTCTAATTTAAGTTTTTATTGAATTAACTAAAAATGGTCGGCAACATTACCATGGTGTCATGTTCAGCAAGCTGTCTAATGAGACAAACTTTCTGAAAATAGGACAAAGACTGACAACATTCTGAACGTTTTGGGGCCGTCTCTCTAAATGTTTTTTTTTTAATCTCTCGCTACTTTAAACCTCCAGGCATTGGCTGAGATGTCTCAAACCGACAGCCCTTTAGGAGGAAATCTGGGCTCACCTCATGCAAATTAGTGTGCCACATGCACACGCTGTCATTTACGATAAATTCTGATTCATCAATATATGCACACAAATTAAAGAAAATGGGCCGGTGCAGTCGTGTAGTGAATGCGACGGTGATTTTGCGTATATGCTCAACTTGTGCGCAGAGTACGACCATTCCAATGCATTTATCACTAATGAGGCCCATTGTGTACTGTAAAAGGAGAGCTACTAATTCAACTTCTTTATTTGGGGGTTTAAAGTAGTTTTTAAATGCACTTCTTACACTAACAACATGGCAGCAAACAGAGGAGCTAGGTTACAAAAGCAGTCAGTATTGACAACTTAGGAACTTCCCCAAACCCCTGTAGCGACTATTTTTCCAAAAAGTGACCACCAAAAGAATTTCTGTCTAATTTTTTTTAAATCTGTTTATTTTATGACTGCGGTCTCATGAACAAGACACTGTAGAAAACCTACCTCGTTCAAACGCATCCCTCAAATTGTTGACTTCCACCTGAGAACCCGACACCCGAAATATGCCTTCATGGTGGAGGCCTACGGAACAGAGCGACAATGAGAATTCGTCATGAAAGACGCTCAACACGCGCTTCGGAGTCTCCCAAAAGGCAGTCGTCGGGGCTCACCGTTGAGATTGATGAAGCGAATGCAACTTTCCACCACAACTGGAATCTGTTGACCTGAGGCCTGCTCGACATATGGAGGAACACAAAATAAATACGTACATACAGTGGGTACTCAAGTATCATTAATTGAATGACAGTGTTTCCGATTTTTTTTGGAGTGGGGTTGTCCGTTATATGTGGAAAAACACACCCTTTATTGATTTTCTTTAATGTAGCAAAAAAATTAAGAAAATTAAATAAAGAAAATATTTTTCTATTTTTGTGGTAAAAAACAGCCGAGGAAACAAACACGTTTGTCTGCTCAACCAAACAGAAAGCGGAAGGTTATTTGTTGTGTGTCGGATTAGGTTCCGCCATGTTGAACTTCAAGTGACCACAATGAATGTGAGAGCAATAACACCAAATTTGACATGCCTGTTCCCCATTCACACCCGAGACTGTGCAACACTAAGTTGCCATATGACAGCGAGGATGAAAAATGGGCAGTTAGGCCACATTTGGACATTTTCAGTTTGAATTGCAGTCACCTTTGTTGACAGCAGTTGAGGCGGGGGTCGGCAACACGAGGCTCCAGAGCCGCATGCGGCTCTTTAGCAACATCTAGTGGCTCCCTGGAGCTTTATAAAAAATGTTTGAAAATCGAAAAAGATTTTGATAGTAGGCTAATATAGCTCAAATAGATATAGGTACATGTTGCAGCTCCGAAAAAGGAGAGCTGTGGTGTTGGTTTTTTAAAACATACACGTTATTTATGCTTTTAACAGTCTCGACAAACACAGACAGTCTGTGTCTGACTCCGTGCCTTCTCTCTTCTCGAGAGGCGTTCAAAGACAGCCTCAGAAAAATGGAAATTAATGATCACTTCACTGACACTAAGAAAAGCGAAGATAATGCACCAAAACAAAATATCAAGCGAGGAAATTACAAAATAAATTCTATGGGGGCGTTTGTGAACACACAACAAAGGAATGAATAACATAAACAATTCTGAGACAGTCCAGTCTCCTACATACATACAGCATGTGTCCTTCATTGTAAGTTTTATAGAAAGCTTTTATTTTTTTGCGGCTCCAGACATATTTGTTTTTTGGGTTTTTCTGTCCTATATGGCTCTTTCAACATTTTGGGTTGCTGACCTCTGAGTTAAGGCATGGATGGCTGTGTGTTGAGTTATTTTGAGGGGGCAGCTCAGTTCCACTGTTACACAAGCTGTACACCGACCATCCGCTAATGTAGCAAAGTGTCATTTCTTCAATATTGCCCCACGAAAAGATATAATTTAAGAAAATTACAAAATTGTGAGGGTTGAGCACTTTTGTGAGATAATGTATCAATATTTTTTATTTATAGAAATGCCAAATTTCATTACCTGCATGAAGGTCAGCATGTCACCGTTGAAAAGTTTGTGGTTGTGCAACAAACTGCTACTGGAGGGAAGTTTTCGAACACGTGTAGACTTCCCATTGTGTCTGGAATGAGAAAAAAAACAAATGGTCCTCATCCCGTTAACACCAACACTGCTGCATATGCACAAGTATACGCAGTCCAGTTATGCACCAATGTTCGTCATATCCCAAATTTTTATCTTTTCTGGATCAGTCAGCTGGAAATAACATCAGCGACAAACAGCTTGCTGATTCTAAAGACAAATATTTTTTTACATGATGCAAACTTGCCTTTATCCCTGTCAATGTGAAAGTAAATTCGACGCACAACTTATCCCCACGCACAACCTCAAAAAAAAAAAAAAAAAAAAAAAATTATCTTTTGCCACTGTCATTTCCAGCAAGGAGATACATACGGTGGGTGTACTGAATGAAGTAACGGGTGTGTGCATTCAGTAAGGCCATCTATGGCATTCCGCATTATGTTAGCATTATGTTGGCTGACTTTCATTAGATTAAATGTTGTAGTTTGAACACGTTAATGTTAAACTATACGACTATGTGATAAGGAATACTTCAAAAATTTGTTTGATATATCTAAGTCTGTTTTAAAAGTTTAAATGCACAGCATGTGGAAAGGGGTAAACCACACATAAGACAACAACAAAAACCCTCTTGTGGCTGGGTCTAAAACATATCCCCCCAATAAAAGGGGGTTGACTTACCTTGGCAGATGTCTATTTGATGCTTGACCTAGGATATGGTGGAATTAAAAATAAATTAAGTTCTCGTACAGGTCATTGTTTGAAGTGCGGATGATGCATTGGCGCAACCTTTTTCAACAGCAACTTTAAGCAGGTCGTGTTTGGCTTGCAGCTTGGACTCCAAAGAGGTGCCGACCAGGAACTCCTTGACTCTCTAGAAGACAAAGCATCTGTTGTCATTCAGTGAGCCCATCTGTGCGTGTAGCGCATGTAACTGACACAAAGGTGTATTTTTATAAAATGGCACACCACACACCGGAGCAATTGTCAAATTGTGTGAATCAGGGGTGCCCAACTCCTTTCCTCGAGGGTCTCTATCCTGATTTAGATGTTTCCCTCCAACACACGTGATTCAAATGCTCAGCAGCAAGCTATGCAGAAGCCTGATAATTATCCTTATCATTTGGTGTGTTGGAGGAGGGAAACATCTAAAACATGAAAGATAGGAGGAACGGAGTTTGAGACCCCTTTTATGAGTCCTAAAGGAGGTACTCAGCTTATTCAGAACAAAATGTTAACTATCACATTCCCCAAAGACCGAAATTTTCACAACAGAAAATCTCAAATGTAGACCTATGTCATTTCTTACAATTGGGAGCGCCATCAAAACATGTAGAACTTGAATGCAATTGACAACTTAACAACCTTGTCTCACTTGACAGCATACAGTTTGTCATTGTGGTCTGTTACTTTAAAAAAAAAAAAAAACCCTCACAATGAGGTAGAGGTTCTCTATTTCTTGCTGGTTGGCTCTGCGGCGAGCCACACTGGGCCGGGCTAGCAGGCTCTCTGTGCTCTCCTCCTGGCTGCTGTTAGGCTCCAAGTCCAAGTCGGCCATAGTTTCCAACAAAGACGACTGGGCAGCTGACATGCTCTTGTTTGCCTGCAGCGGTCGGGCAAAAGCAACATTTTGGACACGTCGGACTCAAATTCACGGAAGCCTTGCATTAAATGTAGTGAAAGGAAAGGAAAGCTTTATCGGACTGTAATGAAACCGGTCCTTTTGTGCATTTGGAGACGGTAGCATTGAGCAGAAGAAATTCGAACAGGAGATTGAAGAGAATGCTGAAATTATCTTTGGGAGTCATTTTCACTACAGTATTGCCTGTGAGTGTCCTGGCCATGGTATTTTACATATCGGCGTGACTGTTCTTACGCCGTTTGTCTACCATTATACAATCACCAAGAACTTGACCCCATCATGGAGACGGCCAGCCAGCGTCCATTCTGCAACAAATTTATTCATGGAGGCGTTATGGGGGCTTTTTCCCCTAAAAATACATTAAGTGGCCACTCAGAGTGTGGTCACGGCTGCCAATTGCCCATCCATGGCTTCGAGCACAAGTGTCATATTCAAGGCCTGGGGGTCAGATCTGGTCCACCACATCATTTTATATGACCTGCAAAAGCAAATTATGTGCATCGACTTCATGTTTCTTGATAAAATACAAAAATTGGAAATTGTCTTTTTTTTTTAATGCTGACATATTTCAAGTATTTTTTTGTTCCCAATCCCCCTTTTAAAATAAATGTAATGTCAACAATTATTACTGACGCCTGAATTCAAAACTAGTTGTTCACCAGTTTTGTTGTGTGTACAGTATGTAATATGAGGCGATCCTACAATTTGGTTTCCTAGTCATACTAGCCCTCTGAAGGAAACCATAACTATGATTTGGCCTCTGACAAAAATGAGTTTGACATCCCTGGCTTAGAGGCTCAGTGCCTATATCGGCCGATTGATGCTTGATCTGGTAGCAGGCAAAGAGGAAGACAAAAGTGGACATTTACACATGTAGTGAGGGACAGTAGTGGCAAGAGCAGAAGATGCAGAGGTCAGGGAGAGAAGGAGGACGACGCTCCTCAAGTCAGCCTGGAGTAGACAGACAGTGACACTTTACCTCCTGCGTTTCCTCTGCAACCGCTTTCAGCCTGGTCTGGATCTGTTTGAATCTGGTCTCCAGCTCACATCTCATCTCACTCTCTGCGCTAATCTCAGAAAGCTGCAAGGCCAACCAAATGAGAAGGAAAAGAGGACGAATGTAGAAAAAAGCCAAAGTACAGGACACCCACCTGGTCTCCATCGTGGGGCTGGTAGGGAAAGCGAAGGGGCAAACAGAAGGTGACGTGATGGTCCTGCAGGAGGGCGTCCCGGTCCCGGCCCTGGTCTAGCACGGAGACCGAGCGCTGAAGATGTTGCAGGCCCGAATTCATGTTGTGCTGGAGCTGGTGCCGACTGGACAGATAAGCCTGCATCACTCGGCCCAAAGATAAGTGCCCGCCTCCGCGGACTGTGGGGGGGGGGGGGGGGGGGCACAGCATGTCAAAGACCCGTCACATGCTTCTACCACGACATCATTTGGAGAACAACACAACGACTAAAGCTAGCTATCTCCATTTTGCATTGCAGATGGCTGCATATTGAAAAAAAAAGCACATTGTTTCACAGAAGTTGAGAGTTGAAAAGAAGGCAAAGTTTAGAAGTGCAGACCCACATCAATGAGAGTCGAGATGTCTTGGAGGTAGTACTTGTTCATGGAAGCGTTCGCCGCCGCCAAATTGAGCAGGTAATCATTTCTGGCCTTGGTGCACTTCAAGTAAATGTCTTGGACTTTTCCTTGCCTCTACAAGTACACAGAAGAAAAAAAAATCACTTTCACGCATGCATTCAAAAATGTGTACTGTTGCTGGAACAATGACTTTCATCCAGTGTTAGTTTTCATGGAAATGCAGGTCACGAACAAGTGCGGCACACTGTGAGCGTGAGGAAAACATACGTCTGATGCACGCTGTAATACTCTTGACAGCGCTGACCTGCTACGCCTGATCACTTTCATGGGCCTTCGGTTCAATTTCACAAGCAATACATTTCACTTGGGCTTTTGATGCTTATGTGGGTGCTAAAATGATGTTACCAGCTTGGATTGTGAAGAGTTCACAGAAAGTTTCTGATAAGGCTTGAACGACTGACTATTTTAATAAACAGCTTTTTATAGGTTCTGGTTCCTTATTCGACGGGAACAAAAGCTCCTCTTCTGTTTTGTCACAAGAGCTCATTGCTGTGAACTAGCCTTGGGATTTTATTCCACTCTGTGAGGTACATAACGACGGTAGATTCCTGGACATTGATTAAAAATCATTTGGTCCAGATAAATTACAGCCTTATTTTCTTCACCGTGCCATTAATTTGATTCTCTTTACTGCAACATATATTTTCCATCTGTCCTTGTCAACTAATACCTGATGACCACAAAATAGAGTGGGGTAGGGAGATGGGTGGACTACACTTCGGGTAGGTGTTCACCTTCTCAATGAGCCTTTCCAGTTTCTTTGCACTCTGCCTCTGCTTTTCCTCCTGTTTCTCCGCCTCCTTTAACTTCCCGTCCGCACACAGGTAGTCGGCGTGGTAGTGGGAATATGTCCGCCATGCCTGCACCAGAGATGCATGAGTCATTGCTTGGTTCGATAAAACACAAAATTGCTTTGAGCCCTTGGGTTTCTCACGCACAGTTTGAAGCTCTGTGGTCACCTTGAGCAGGCCGTCCTGAAGCTGAGTGCATATGTCTTTACTCTGGAAGCCAAGCAAAAATGCATATGGAAAGCCCTTTCAGCATTTATTCATTTCCAACAAAGGCGTCAAATTGCCCATGCACTAGTCTGCTCTTTGTCTTTGCTAGTATGAAAATTCAGCACACTAGGAGAACAACAGTGTCTACTAGTCATGTGATTTCCTAGATATAGCCTATTAGTAAGCAATTCGATCTTACTAGTAAATTGCCGTGCCACACTGACAAAAGAACAAGAACCAACTAATAGGCATTTGTCATGCACGAATAGTTTCCTGAGAGGATATTAAATACATTCTCAAATGGCTGGGGACAACTACTGCATCTTCCAATCATAACCCAGCAGGTGTCCAGATCGCACATAAAATAGATAAACAGTTGCTCCTATGGACATTAAACACACATAAACGCACGCGCACACGCAGACACACACACACACACACACACACACACACACACACACACACACACACACACTTTGAGTACCTTCTTGGCCAGCCTCTGTGTGTACTCCAGGCAATGGTAGAGAGGCTGGATGAGGAAAGTGGAGCAGTTGTCACTCAGCTGGGTGTGATCTTTACTTTCTTGCCGCGTGTGTGACAGTAAGGCCAACCACATTTGGGCCACAGAATGATTGCTTGCCTCTTTCCTGTAACCGAAAACACGGATAGAGTACACATATGATCATTTCTAGGTACACTATCCAAACGGCAACATCACTTCCTAGCTAAACCATTAAAAATAAAAATAAAAATAAAAAAAATAAAAAAATGAAAAATTATTCCGGCCTCTTTGTAACCATCAGCTCCTGGTTGGGGCGGCATGTTAGACAAACATTTATCAAGTGCACCTCACAGTTCTGAGGTTCCAGGTTCGAATACGGGCGGTGGGCTTCCTGTGTGGAGTTTGCTTGTCCTCTCAGTGCTCAAGTGCCTTTTTCCTCTCACAGTCCAAAAACAGTGAAGAATTGAAATTGTCCATAGGTGTGAATGTGACATTGTGCCCCAATAGTGAGTGACAAAACGGCGCTGACGAGCTACCTCTTGATGCGGTTGGTGAACCTCTCGGCCAGTTTGTCCAGGGATCGTGAGTACTCGCTCTCGATCTCGCTTCGTCGCCGCATGTAGTCGGCAAAGTCATGCAGATGTTGGCTCTTCTGCTCCAGTTGCACGTCCATAACTTTCAGTTGGTCCACCAGCTGACAGCGAACCTCTTGCAAGGGACAAGGGGAATCAAATAATACTACAGGCAACCACGCTTTGCAACAGTGATATGTTCCAAACTCACCAGCAATAAAGAGAAAAAAAAAAACAATTAAAATGCTTTTCTCCCACCACCACGCTTTATACACACTTAAAAATGTTAAAACACAAAAGTATTACTTAGCACCTGATCTCACTCTATCTCTGTCAAGTCAAGGGAGACTCACTGTACTGCCAATGTCAAGCCCAAAAAAAGGTTTTGTGTTTTACCCTTAATTTGTGTGTCATAGTCCACCAGGCCAACCTTGTCCTTCCTGAGCTTCCCATGGGAAGCCATGTTTGCCCCAACTAGGTAGACTTCTGTGGAGCAAAGTGAGAATTTAAAACTTTGGTGATTTGTAAATCAAACAGCTCAGAAGTAGAGGAGGTTTAAAAAAAACAGAAAATAATGAAAGTTGTGAAATACTTCATGAATCTAATTTTTTTTTTAATGATTGACTACTTTCCAAATAATGTCATAATTTGTCTTAATTGATCCCAAAATTAATATTTAATACAAATAAAGTACCCTTGTTCATCAATCTGTTTGATACCATTTTTGTCCATCCAGACAGATACCAATACTCTTGAGTACAAACCGATACAGATACTACTACTTGTGATACATAAAATGTCTACTAAACCAATGTCAGATCATTTTAAAGACCTCTCGTTTATTTTTGACAAAAGGAATCTAAGTTTAAAATAAAAGAGAAACAACTCACCCTGAGTTAGAATTCATTGGTAATAAATTAATAAACATGCAAAATAGAACTGACAACTCACAGAGTATTAGTCTTTGTTCAAAATAAATTGAAGTGCAAAATAATACACAGCTGGGTGAAACAACTGAAAAATGTGTCATCCATCAACTGATGTTGATAATTACAGATTTTTTTAGCTTATTCAAAATAATTAGAAATAATCAATTGGTTGGGAAACACCATCCAAGAAACTTGGATCCTGAATTTTCTTGTTTTTCACTTCAGATTTCTTGTCTCTGTGATGATACAGTTTTTGTTGTTTTTCTGTGATGGCCCATCCAAATAGATGTCCTAAAGCTCACACTCCTTGAAGCACGTGGCCATGCTGCAAAACACTTTTGCCCACCGTAACATGAATAGTCTAAAAGCTGTAACTGGACATTTAAGATAAGAGCTCAGTTATATGAAGGAAGATGTTTTTTTTTTGTTTTGTTTTACTTAAGTGATTGTGTTAAAAAGAGGAAGAGTGCTGTTTTCTTCTATGACCAACACACACACACACACACACACACACACACACACACACACACACACACACGCACTTCCTCATTTTGAAAAGTCACACATGACACTTCAACATTCTCTTCTGCTGAAATGCAGTGATGGCGCTTCCATCGGAAACTTCAATTCAAACCAAGCAGCCTGCCACAAGTAAGGGCAACACACAAAACCCAAACCACAACACCAGCATAATGAAACCAAGCAGCCTGTTTTTTTTTCTTTTCAACCTCACTCACCTTCTACCAATTTGTGCTACTTTCGTTTCTTGTACGCTTTCCCACCACCTTCGACTACAACCAGATTAAAAAATAAATAAATTCACCTATCTCTTGACCCTCCTCTCGTAGGTGGAACCACGGAAGCTACCATCCCGCCACAAACAAAAAACTAAGATGATGAATAAATAAAGACTGAATTTATCAAATAATTGAGGTAAACAGAGCCGATTTGCTAGTAGGGCGCCCCCATCAGGGAGATTCCCCTATCCCGACCCGTCACTGCACTGGATGTTCAATAGTTGTGTCGTTGATGTGGACCATCATCAACCGTATGTCAGGGCCCCTACTAGGCAGCAACAGCTACTAGTAAGGGGGGCCCCGTGCGAGAGGATCAAGGATACTTGTCATTGCATTGTCATTGATATCAGCTCATGTCAGCTGTGTGTCAGAGACCCCTTAACTCCTTCGTTGCCTGCCCTGGTTTTGGCCCAATGGCCTACATTTCTCCTCAACACGTTTGGACAGCTTTGCCACGCTATCATAACAAACAAACAAACAAATAAATAATCAAATACTTTCGCGGCGACTTGTGAGATGTCTCAACCGTGTTCGCCTTCAACTATTCAAGAAGTTGCCTTGGACCCATAGGCGGCCATGTGACGCCCGTAAAACCAACAAACCACTCATTGGCTGACTCACAAACTGCTGGTGATAAGCCAGGAGAAGACGGCAACACATGCAAGGCCAAGGGCCCAAAGTTTGACTTAAAAAGCTGAAATAACTTTTCAAACAAGAGCGTTTAAGTGAGGGCGTGTGTCTGCGTCCTACCTGAGGAGGAGCAGGATTGACTCGTCTAATGTGTTGGTATTGTGAGAGTGCAGCAGGCAGAGTAACGCCACTTAGCTCTCACCTCCCCCTCACATTGGACACGCATAAAAGTGGGTGGGGTGCAATGTAACTCATCACACTCTCTCTCGCTCTCTCTCACTCACTCTCTCTCTCTCGCTCGCTCTCGCTCTCAGCGCTCAACTGCGCGTGACTCACGGTGCACCCTTTCGTCATATTTACACGTGTGCACTCGGGAAGTGTCTGGGTGCCATCGGAGACCGTTGGGGGCCAACATTTCCCCTGCACGAGTTAAACTTTGAAAACACACGCACTGATTAATGGTCAGCATTGAAAGCAGCTGCTGGAGGTTTTCGAAACGGGTACACTGAAGAAGTGGACATCGGCACGTTAAATTACATTTCATTCTTAGAGGGACAGATTATTTGCAAATTAAGTTTATTCATTTATTCACATTTCTGACATGATGCTGACCATGGGAACTCTCTGCACCTTCTGTTTATGTTTGAAACGTTAAATTATTAATAAACATACACTGAAAGACAACTTCAGAGTTGTTAATTTTGACATCAATATTTCCCCTTTCACTGAAAATGAATATCAGCTCAAAGTATCGATGATCTGTCCCATTAATCAGTATCTCCAAAAAATACCTAAAAAAGTGTATATAGTGCACACAAAAGGAAGATTAATCATTGAATGTCGAGTATTTGAATAGCGTTTTGTGTCAACTAATTCATGCGTGATCGGCCAAGTGTGTTTGCGCTCGTGTGTGTACACACACACATATATATATATATATACACACACACACACACACACATTGTTGACTATGCACTCTGTGTTGCGTCCCAAAATGAGAGGTCACGATGGCACTTTTGATGTTTATGGTTGCTATCTCGTGATCCTTCTTAAAAAAAAAAAAAGAAAGAAATGCTGCTTTGTTGGCATCACATACACAAGTCAACAACTGTGTACTCTTAAGTGCCATGAACAAGTTATTTTCCATTTCTTATGGCCCAAATCCAACTCCCTGGACATTCTGTCATGAACTTCTCACTCACATACTTCCTTCCTCTAAAGTGGATAATGTTGCATAATCGGAAAAAAAAAACAGCCAGCAATTTGAAAAAGGTGTGTGATTTGGGGAAGTAGAATATTTTTCCATGATTCTGTGACTTTAGTAGATGAAAGCTAGCAAAGCCTGCAGTATTAAAGGAGACGCTTATGTTTCTTAACATATCTGTGACATGCCTTGATCCAAATACCCCAAGGATCAAGAATTCTTGACGTATTTTTTACTGCATATTGATTAAATTGGCTGGTTTTAGGAGTATTCAATATTGCATTTATTATTTTATCTTATTTTAGAGGATCCATTCTCCATTACTGGTTTAAAACTCCACCTCTTCGCTATTTTTATGCACAGGGGAAAGCCTTGGTCTCGTGTACAAGTTTGCTTCAGCACCATCTGATGGCCTCTTGGTGCCACTGAACTATGTTGATGTTCAATGATGTGCTTTGCTGCCATCTTGTGGCACCTATAGGCAATCACAAAACGTTTTCGTGGGGGAGGGGGGCTCACTCTTTTTCACTATTCGAAAGTAGGATCTGCTTCTGTCCATTTCCAATAGCCCATTTGAAAATGAAAAAAGGCGAGTTCGTGGAGCTTTTGGGAACCTATCTTCCATTACTTGTTGCAAGAAGAAATCAATTTGCTGCTTTTGTGCTCAGAAACACCAAAGCGGCCACAAGATGACACCAATGCACCTTCATGGTGCCTGTGAACTATGTTGGCAGCAGCTTCAAAAAGTCTAACAGCATTATAACAATTTTTAAAGAACTGGCTGCAGCACAGTACAAGGTCTTCAATTCCCGATATGTTTATTATAATTATTGCGCTAGTAGTGGCATCAAACTGTACTATACTATAAATGTATTTTAACACATTTATTAGCATCAGTGTGTTCAATGGGCAGACCAAAGTGTACAGCAAACAAAAGAAAACTGGTGCATCCAGTGTTCTTCATCGCATTATGATTGAGAGAATATTGTCAAGTTGGGGATGGGGGGGATAAAAAGGCTGTTTAGGTTTTTCACTCTTCATTAAAAACAAAAACAAAAAAGCCTACGAGCGTCATTGCGAATCAGAGGAGGAATCTTTGACATCCGTGCTCTCGGTGGCCTCGCTGACTTCACTCAATTCTTTGCTGTCTCCACCGCTGTCTCGTTCATTTTCTCTCTCTGGGTCACCGGAACCGGAAGGCGCCTCCTGACCTGGCACGCGGGAGCCAGGCTTTCTCAGCTAAGGGATGCAACAGTCACAATCCAAATCACAATCACAGTTAAATTCTACACTCACCCTTGACAGCAAGTACAGTGAACCACCACTATTTTGCGGTAAATTGTTAACGCTCCTGCTAAACTGCAGATTTTTAAACCATCTTCTCCCCCGCCCAAACAGTATTTAGTGCAGAGCAGCCTGAATTTAGACATGTGCCTTCAGCGTAGTGTCACATTGTACCATATTCATGCTGGGCAGCACTGAGCTCCACTGGATGGATGCTGTGTGTGTGTTAAGGTAGCAGTTTCTTTAACATTTATACCGATTATGATGATAATAATAATAAGTAATACTGTAATTTATTAAGTAATATTTATGGATTAAGGATTAGGTTTGGCAACATCTGATTTTTTTCTCAAGGTTCATAGTTATAAATTACAACGCATGGTAAAATCCATAGTGTGCGAGCTTTTATAACAAAAACATTTAAATATCTCAAAAATGTGATGTGCTTTAAAAAGTCTTGACTTTTTTTCTAGGTAAAGGTTTACTGTTGACGAGTGTAATGGATTAAACGTACCCTGTAGGACCTATTTTAAATAAAAAAAGTTTTCTACACAGTTGATCAATTATCAATCAATTTGATAATTGATTAGTTGTCAATTAATCTTTGAGTCTCTAATCTTGTGATTTTTTTTTATTTTTATAACTCATTCACTCCCAAAGACGTTTTTAAACGTCTTTTCAGACTTGGTCTAGAAATGGCTGGTACTGAATGAGTTAATAAAATGATTGCTTTGGTATACCTCATCTGCCATGTGGGCCAGGTCCCTTTTCATGGCATAGGCATCCTCCCCGTCTGCGTAGTACTTAGGTTCTACTTCACTGATCCTGCGCAGGAAGAAGAAACCTGGCTCACTTCCAGGCTATTTTCTCCATGAAACAGATGAGTGGGTCATGCATTCCATTGCTTGAGTTTATGAACTACACCAGTACATTCAGGAAAAAAGTTGAATTTTGGCAACTTTCTGGTTGTTGAATTGCACATGGGCTCAAAAATAAATAGGGGAACTGTACAACTAATATTTAGAAGTTAAGAAGCCTTAAAAGGTGAAACATCCTCAAAAACCCAAGATGAATCCCGCTGCCAATGTTTTTTTCTTCTCGGATTTCCATCAAGTTGATGGAAAGAGACTTACTGGAACTTGAGTGTGTTTGAGTAGAGATGGAGGGCTGCTCGGTTACTGTAGTGAGGACAACAGAATGGTTAGAAAACACGGCACAGGCAACCCGAAGTCTTGGATGAAGGACGTGCGGTACCTTTTGCGGACATGAAGCGAGACATATTTGGCATTGAAGTTCTCAATCATGGCGCGGCTGGCCTGGTCCATCAGTTTCTGAGCCAGACCCAGACGTCGATGGGAGCGCTTTACCGCCTGGGAGACATTCAAGGCCACTGTTTATTGTTTGATGTGTACACAGTTGTCTTCAGGTTTGAACTCTTTAGCAACTAACCGTTTGTCTACATGTGTCGTGATCGGGTGGTCTGTGTTCAAATATCTGCAGCTTAAAATGTTAAACACCATCACAGAGATGCTATTTGATAGCTTATGTATGGCATTTTGCACTGTGTGTTAGCATCTAGCCAGCAGACATTCTAAGGCCAACTTCACACCGCAATTCAGTTCTGATTTTCTTTTTCACGGAATTTGCCGCGAATTTGAACTCTCTCCGCAAAATTGAAAGTAGTCTGCAGAAATAAGGCCAAGGTGCAGAACATGTTTGTAGCTGGTCATTTCAGTTTTTTTTTTTTTTTAAGTGACTGCGGAAAATCAACTTTCACACTGCAAAATCAAGATTTGCTCTCCTCAGAATCAGGACCGTTCACCCCAGAATCAACAGTTGCGTTTGATGCTTATAACGTGTTTATAACAAATCTCCGATGCATGAATAGGAACTATGTCACCTGAACGGTACAATGTAATTTCAGGTGACTTTAGTGCATCAAGCTCATGCTCAGACATACCAGGGATGTGATGTGTCCATGAGGCACATCATCTGGGTCTTCCTCCCTTTAAAAAAAAAAAAAAGTCATCCTATTAACACTGAAGGTTATTCACCTTGCTGGCAATGTTATGTATAAGGCACTTACATTTTTGCCAGCACGTAACCCACTATTTTGCCATTCTCATCCTCTGCGATGTACGATAACTGAAACACAGGAAACAAGCGAGTCAAAAATACAAAAGGAAAAGTGTAAAAAGAAGACAAAAGGTGGGCAACCTGGGGCCAGGACAATCCATGGTAAAAGTAGTATTTCATTTGGTAGTTTTCTGGCAGACACAGGAGGTTACAGTGCTGCATATTCATAAGATCCTCGGGCTGAAATCAAACATGAGAGACAATTCCATTGAAATTTTAATTCAAACAAGCAGAACAAAAACCAAATGACTGTAACAAAAATTGACAATGTAGATTTTGTGCCATACCAAAACCGTGTAATTGCAGACCAAAATTACAAATCACCTACTAACGTACTTGTTCATAGTCTGAACGTGTATTTTTTAAGTAAAGGAGTCAAATCAGTACTTCTGCTTTTACCAGTCTATTTTGCACAAGTATCTGTACTCTACATTAGCTCATAGTGTGAGTACTTTGTCCACCTCTGCATAAAAATGCATACAAAATACAGACATGAGAAAAGACGTCCCGCCTCCGACAGAACATACTGTAACTAATGTATGCACAACGTACAAACAAAAACAACTCCTAAAGTACAGTAATGGCCACAATGCTAATGCAGTTAGCAGCAGCAGCACGTTTAGTCTGCTAGGTGATGCGGCTAACTGAGGTAACCCTCTATGTAAGCGGCATTCGAGCAACATGCTTACCCTGGCGTTTCGTATATTCATCTTGTTTAGTTTCCCGTGTGCGTTAGCTAGATGACAGCACTCAAACAATTCATAGCAATGACTATACCACGACTTTTAATAGCCAGTCAAGCTAACTAGTCGATTGGCTGGCTAGCAAAGTAAAGGAAGAAAGAGGCTGTGAACTTTTGTCATATTAGTAACAGCCCGTTCCGGTGAATGACTGAGAGGACGCTTCACAATAAAAGCTTTAAAGCCCACAAATATCAAGCTGAGAAACGTAAAGTTATTTTAGTTTGAAAAGCTATGTTTCATCTAATTTTTATTAACTCTATACGAAAAATAATTTAGCGTTTCCGGAGTATCGTTTGATTTTTGGCACGACACGACACGACTTTAATTGCTCCACGGGGATAAATAAAGTTTTCTAAATCTGAATCTGAATAAAGCGGCTTTGGTTGTTTGTATCATGCATTCTGCGATCGTGACCTCTCTATTCTCTCCTTTTTCATCTATAACCGCTTCTTACAAGAATGCGTACTTAGATTGTTACGATTGTATTATTTTCGATGTTTTTATGTTACGTGTTATGTTGTATTGTTGTTATTTTGTGTATATTTGTGTAAATGTTCTGGAAAGCGCCTTTTTACGGCTTTTGTGAAAGCGCTATATGAATAAATGTGTATTTAATTGCATAAAACACACAAATGTTAAAGCAGTAATACATATAGATATCGATATACTGTATAGATATTATGGAATTTAAATCTACACTAATAATGTTATAACTACGGGGCCCCTAAAGTGACATGGAGGGGGAAAAAACCTTTGCGTTCCCTCGCCAAGGTTGGATTCCCTCGCAAAGTTTTTTTCCTCCCATGTCACCTTACGGGCTCCGTACCTTCGGGGCTCCGTACATCAGATGCCGGGGATAACGGGTGTCTCGCGGCCAGGCGCTGCTACTACCTGCAAAATTCCTCAAACAATTGCCAAAAGATGACAAAGTATGGTGACAAGGCCTTAATAAAAAGCTCCCCCAAGAGAACAATTTGAAGTGATTTCAATGCCACCAGATGGTGCCAAAGTAATACTGCCGTTGTTATGACGGGAGCACAACGACGAGTTATTCATGCACGGATCCAGTTTTTTTTCTATCCTACTGATTATGTTGAAATACCCCCAGCCCCGGTGTAGTGGAGTTCTACAGATAGGTAGGTACCCCCCCCCCAAAAAAAAATGCAGGGGTTCACTGAATAATGGGGAGAAGGGAATGAGATGAATGAACGATTGTCTTTTGATGTATCTGAATTTTTGTTCACAAGTCTATTTGAGCGTGGACTTTATTTTATTGAATACAGATGTAATATAAAAGAACGATACAAAACATAGGTGGAAGCAGTCTAAATAGGTATTTTCAAATACACGAAAATATATTTGATCAGTGCATATTTCCGGTAACCATCTGATGACGTGTACTTTGCACTCACGTCACTTTCGGTGCATGCGCACTGACGTGGTAGCCGTGCTTTGCTGATGTGGACTAGTGGCTTTCCTTTTCTTTTTCCCCGGGCCGCAGTCACTGAACAGCAGCCCTTCCGTAGAACTCTTCTAGAGCAACCCTTAACCTCTCAACGCGTAAAGCCCCCAAAGCTACAATGATCCGGATAGCTGCCGCATTCCTCATTCTGCTGGTGGTTGCATGCTCGGGTAAGATAGATTAGAGACGACTTGGGGGAGACATAGCTTTCCAAATGCTATGAGGAGCTAGTTTGGTAATGAGCTTCGACTGGAACTCGATGTTTCAATGAAAATCCGTCTGAGCATTTATTTCATAGTCTTTATATCTGGCTTAGTGTTCATGCACTAGTCCGCTCCGCTCTTGGTCCCATCTAATAAGGCAATTTTAATTTAGAATACTAGTAGAGAACCGCATGGTACTTGTGAGGCAAAACTGTCCATCCAAGCTATGAGCACTACTACCGGTAGGTAGGTACATTGTACATCACAAAACACGAGTTAACATCTAGCGCTACACTAGTAGTACTAGGAGTGCATTCGTTTCAACTAGTACAGGTTTACCATAATAGAATAGTACTTCTTCTACTAGTATGCTGACTTGAGGACAAAGAGTATATTTGTCCAGATATAAAGGTACAGTATTGGAATAAACACAAGATACGGAATATCCACGTTTCCAATTTGAAGTGGATGCTTGTTACTATGGCAACCGCTGTCAGATGTTGACATACACCATACATACAGGAGAGAGCTGCACGGAGCCGGCCATTACCCCATCAGCCTACACCACCTCGGACGCTGTCATCTCCGCAGAGTCTGTGTTCATCGTGGAGCTTAGCTTGGTTTGTGCCAATGGAGCTCAGGTAAGTTCTCAAGGCAACATACGGAGGTCAAGCCTTGGTTAACCATTAACAGATGTTAACCATTGATAATTACTGCTTACCATTGATAACAGTCCCTGAAGATTGCCAACCATTGCTAGTAGAAGCTATTGCTAACCATTGGTAACAATAACCACAGTTAACCATTGTGGCTCTTTGCAGAGCGTTACTCTGTATGCTGATGTGAATGGAAGACAGTTTCCTGTGACCAGAGGCCAGGATGTAGGCAAGTATCAGGTAGGCCTTGGAGACTTTACACGTTTTTAACATTCAATTCGATTTGATTTCTATAATGCCAATTGACTATGTGCACCAGTACGGTGACAGATTTCAGATTTTGCCAGTGATCGTCAAATTATCTTCGTTATTTTCTTGTTCCATTCAAAATGAACAGACAGAACAACTCTCACACCGTTGTTGCCAAGAAAATTAGGAAATATGATTTGAGGGATACGTTGTTGTTCCTTAGCACACTAAGGTCAGTAGCAGACACAAGGATCCACTGGTATTAGTAACAAATGCCATATTGTTGTTGTTTCTTCCCTTCTGACACCCCACTTACCCTCTGAACACAAATATTCTCAAATAGGATTCCCCAGAGTTCAGAAGCCAGTGGTCATAATTAATGATATGGAAAGTGAGTTTACACCGTTCTCAACACAACTGTATTTATAGAGCACTTTAAAACAGCCATCGCTGTATACAAAATGCTGCACATGAAGGAACTATCATATATAGAACAATAAAGCAATAAACCTGTAACAAAGAAGTTAATGTATTATTTTTTCTTTTGTGCTGTCAAACTGTCAACGCCATAACGACATCACTGCTGGTTGTTCCAAGGTAGTCAATATAAATACACTAACAACAATAAAATAGCTTATACTAATACTGCTCTGTCTTAATTGACATTTAGTAAGTACTGTAGCCTACTCGCCATCTGAGAGCTGTATGTTTTTCCTTCTAATCAACTGTAACATGGCTTTGACTTGATCTTAGGTGTCCTGGAGTCTTCCTCACAAGCAGGCCAGTTCAGGAACTTACCAAGTCAAGTTCTTTGATGAGGAGTCCTACAGTGCACTGCGCAAGGTGAGCGCCAGATGCTAAGCTATTTGAGTCATTTAGCTTTTTTGTCTGGAATGAGAATTTATGGGTTTTGTAGGCGCAGAGAAACAATGAAGACGTAAACGCCATCCAGCCTCTATTCTCGGTCAAAGTGGACCACAGGGTGAGTCTCGTGTCCCTGTAGTTAACTTATTTTCCCTTCACCAACATCTATATAAGCAGTGGGCAAACCTAAAATGTATGTTTAAATTGCAGTTCTCTCAAAAAGTTATTCGGTTTTTGGGTGAAATTTAAGGATGAACCGAAAAATGACTCTCACTTTTACAGGTGAACTTGAGTTGACTTCATGTAACACAGTTAAAGTTGCTCCTCAAAGAAAGTCAATGAGTTGCAAAACTGCTCCGGAAAGCAAAATATATACATATATATACAGTATATTGAGTAGTGGTTATAAAGGGATTTTTTGACAGTACGTTTTGTCCATGTTGTCATATGGCTGATGGATTGTGGCCATGGTCCGACTACGGACTGATTGTGGAATCTTGCATAGCTTTTACTGGTGTAACAAAACAAAAAAAAGAAAGAAAAGAAAAACAAGCCCGAATTGAATGACAAATATATTTTGACTCATGAGACGTGAGTGCATCGAATTGTCCATCTTTTAAATGAAAGTTAGCAGGGCGTTGACTGTGGTCGTGTCATTGTGACTTCAGGGTGTGTGGAGCGGTCCGTGGGTTTCCACCGAGGTGGTGGCAGCCCTCTTGGGAATCCTACTCTACTACGTGGCCTTCAGCGCCAAGAACACCATCCAAGCGTAAACACCCAAACTTGGATCTTTAGAGACTGAATACAGGCGCAAATATCTGCTTTGGATTCAGAGACGGTCAGCAGTCTGGAGGATTTTTTTTTGTTTCTTTATTTTTCTATTCAGACTGTGTCTGTATGTGCTCTCAGATGGACTCTGCATCAGTTATTTTTCTTACTCTCAGGCTGCCAAGCTGGACTGCTTGGTAAGCTGACATGTAAATCAATAAAGGAGTGCTTTTGGTCTTCCAGTCTACAGTAATTCATTTCTTCTCACTTTAAATACTGCACTTGGATTGGCAGATATCCCATATGTATCAAATTTTATAATGGGATTTTTATTATTCTTGCATTTCATTTTGTTACCACTATGTTCTGACATACTGTTACCAATAGGCATTGCTCCCCTATTATCCTGGTTTGGTCTATTTATTTTTGAACTTCCTTCCAATGAAATTTACTGTCAAACCAAATCACAGGAATCGAAATGGCTTCTCTCGCAAAGATGCGGGCAGTGAACTAGTTGAAGTTGATGTACAAAAGGTGAGCGGTAGACCATGTAAGGAGTTCGAGATTGTGAATTAGCGCCAGGATTCCAAACTAACCACATTAGTGTGCTATGAGAGGTCATCAGGTGTGCCGCGGGAAATGATCTAATTTCACTTCAATGGTCCCCAAATTATTAACTACAGAAAAGGTTAATAATCAGCGTTGCTATTAATACAGGATGCAAGATCTCACCTGGATGCTTGACTTTGAAGTTTTTATTAAGAAATGAGTCAGTAAAAAATGGAAATGGCTTCCAGGTGACATGCTCACGTCTCCTCCATAGTGTCACATAATCCAAACTCACATGTTTCACAAAGGTTCTCCTCCAGGAACTGGCCCAGACAGCCATTAGTGCCACACACGCAGGGCACTTCCTGTTGTTGGGCCAGCGATACCGTATGTGCGTCGGAAGAATAGTTCCATGTCAGTTCAGTGCCTGCCTTCACCACACTAACACACAAACCCACACATATACTTTTTCAGGCCCCTCAATGTTCAGATTGCACCTGCATTGCTTGCTCTCTTCTCACCTGTTGGTGAAGAAGGCGATGATGGGGAAATCAGGGTCATGTGAGTCAGTGAAGACGTTCTGAATGAACAGGTTTGGCTGGCAACTGTGCTGCAGGAGATGAGAAAAGACAGAAATGGTCATTTTCCAAGGTGCTGTGTACTTTTGGGAAAAGGGTCACGCAAGGAAGAAAGAAATATGAAAAAGAGGTACCATGAGAAAGGAATTTAGACAATTACGCTGTGGGTGAAAAAAAAGTTGCTTTGTCCACTGCCACTTAACTGCTGCCAATTTATTTTCGAGGGCCCCCTAAAGTGGTTATGTTTCTTTCTTCGGGCACCCCTTTATAAAGAACCGTGGAGGTAAAAAAAAAAAAATCCCACAAAAACCTTAAGAGCCACTCACGCGGGAGAGTAGAGAGAGAGAGAGAGAGCGAGAGAGAGAATGAAACATAAATGTGCAAAATGTGACATACCTGTACATTCAAATACTGGTAACAAACACAATTATATCTGACAAGGATTAACAATCCATATATATGTTAATTATTTTTCCTGCCACTGGATATTTGTGTTGCATATATTAATTGTAGTACATTTTATGGTATATTCTATACAAAATATGTATTTTATGAAGAAATGAGGCAACAATATTAGAATATTGCCATTAATTTCATGCAATTTCAAACTGTTTTTTGGGGAAATATAGCCAGACCGCGAATAGTGATAATCCATGTATAATTGACATCCATTGAAATGCATTTTGAGGATTATTTTTTACATTATATATATATTCTTTTTAAATTAATCAACTAATTAATCCATAATATATTCGATATAAAAATTGGCATTGGCCTCACAAAAATCCCCATGAGGTTGGGCCCTAGTTTGTGTTAAGACTATTTAAATAACATTTTGTTCTAGCTAAATGACACCATTGTATAAATTTGTTGCTACTGCAGGTCTTTTATGATTTTCCATCTTTGTCTTTGTTTTATTGAAGTTGTGGTCCACTTACATTGAGGAAGCGGCTCACGTTTCCTTCCTTTCTGGCGTCCAGCAAATACATGTCCTCTGAGTTGACGACCATCTTCAAGTTCTTTTTATTGCCTTTGCCATCAGCATTGTTTGGTGACGCCAAAACCTTCTTCACCTTATCTTTGTTTGGATTTGCGTTGGCATCGGTGGGTCTCTGGATGACTGGAACATGCAGTGGTGGAGAAGTTGGGGGGTCAGGGTTTTCCAACAAGTTGCTCCCCTCCAGTACGGAGGGTGCCAGCCACTCTGTGACCACCTCCACCTCGTCATCCGATGGCAGGTCCACTCTAGTCACTTTCGGGGGCGGAGGCTCAACGGGTCGCTGGACCTTCTGCAGTATCACGCCTGGAGATGTCACAAAACATGTACTTGTACATTGAAGCCTGGAAATTTAGATTCGGAAAAAAATATTTGGACCCAAAGCGCAGAACTGTCATGCGCTTTTGAGCATCTGGGACTTAGCATTCCCGTCTTAACACAACACGTGATGGATAATGTGAAAGGCCATTAAAAATGGAAATAAAAATGGCAAAATCCCAAAGCGCACCATGTTTCTGACAAACGGCAGTAACATCGTGTTCACGTAGCCTAAGAAGTGTTGTTTGTGTCACCTGCATATATACACACAAAGGTCCCCGCATCCAAGTCATCACGACTGCGCACACCCCAGCCACAACGCTCCGTCCAAAAAACTTGAAGACGGACTCTGATTCCTCTCTGGATGAGACGATTCTGACAAAGAGCCCGATCGCAGCTGCACCAAGGCCCGCACTCATACAACCTGTCGTTAAAAAGAACAGAAGGAAAGCCTTTACTGGCATTCATGTAGCTGATACAGGACAACAAAAATGGGGTACAACTTGAAGAAAAAAAAATTGGTGTTAATACTACGCTGTATAAAAATGTAATAAGGGCAAGACTAAAATATTTAGTGCAGGGGTGCAAATAATTAGTTTTAATAATTTATTACCGGGTAATCTGTTGATAATTTTGTCAATTAATCAATGAATTGGATTAAACAACCATTTTTAAATTTCTATCTCGTTATTTAAAAACAGGACATTATTTCATGAATAGTGCAGAAAAAATAATTCTGTTACTGGTTTGGTACCTAACGTCAAAAAAATAGGCAATAAGGTAGCAATCAAATGTTTTAATTTGATTCAGCAGTGTGCTATCGGAGAGGACAACATAATTCTGAGAATATTTACTGCTGGAAAACTGAAATGTTGACTGATGGTCTTTTTATGGTCAACTCACCCGGACGTCACAGAGTGGGAGAGTCTCTGATAGTTGTAATGGTTGCCTGCTCCAGTCTTGGCGATGCAGGCGCAGCGTTGTGCGTCCAAGCATCCATCTGTACACTCACAACAAGCGTCAAAAACGGGACCCCGGGTCAGGAAGCAGCCATGCGGCCAGCGCTCCTTCCTGTAGCGGAATTCAGATGGCCGGGAATCACCGGGCCCCACACACAGCTCCACTGGGGTCGGTTCAGATCCACGACTCAGGTCGATCTCAGGGGGCTGGCTGACTCGCACTGAATGAGGGTCCAATTGCACCACGTTGTTGAAGGAAAAATAGTCCAGCTGGAGGAAACAGCAAGACGGATTAATTGAAAGTCCATCAAGCAAAAAAAGTTTTGGTGGCTCTTAGAAAAGGGGTTCCCGACCAAACACATTAATATACCGTGGGAAATTGTCCGGTTCCATTCATTTGTTTGTTTTTGAGGAGAAAAAACAAGACAATCCATGTCAACAAGAATTCAAAAATTCTGCACATTCAAACATAAAAAAACAACATCAAGGCAAAAGAGTAATTAGTACATTAGCAATAACAAAATAAGTTTCGTATGTGCTGATGAAAAAAGGAGTGGGAAGAAGAAAACTTCCGATCCCCATCTCACATTTACATAACATGTCAGACAACTTTCACTATCTGATAGAGTTACATTGGTACAAAGTCCTACTAATGTACATAACATATAGTATTAACATTAGGAAATCGGATGTATAATAGACATAGTACATATCTAAACGATAGCCTGCATAATTTAGAGTGCAGTATACTTGAACAATAATTACGTACCAACAACGGTAATGGAAGTGGAATACTGTATCTACACTACATCACTACAGTAGAGGACTCAGCACTGACCCCTGAAGGACACAGAAGCAACACCAACTTCATCCATTTTTACAAATTATGTTCATTCTGATAAGTAACGATACAACCGCTATCCCTCTGATCTCATATTTCTCCAATTTGGGTCGAAGCGAGTGATTTATGCTTTTTTTCCCCATTTCATCGGTCCCAAAATTATTATATATCTACAATAATATCATGTATCTCCACCTATACTAGCTACATATAGCCACAGACAGAGCAATAAAACGCTCTTCCACAACATAGCAGAAGTTGGCACAATAAAGTTTGTGCAACACTATGTTAGAGGAAATATTATCAACTCACAACCACCATTGCTGCGTGGATGTGCCATACAAAGGATCTGACCTGGAGTACATCGTAGCTTTCTGTGGCCAATAGGAAGCGCATCACATCCTCATAGTTACGGAGGCTATGCCCACAGGGAGCTTTGTAAATGACACCCCAGTGGCTTTCATCTTCCTCCTCATCTTGGCCATCTTTCTGCTGATCATTGCTGGCCACGCCCCCACTGGATAACATCAGTGGCCTGGCAACCATCCGCTTGAAACCACACAGCAGCGGGACCTTGAGAGGGTTCTGAGCCCAATATAGCAGGGTGGAGTTATGCGTGCCTTGTAAAGAAGGCAAGCACGTCTAGAAGAGGAAGAGCAGCTTCAGAACAGGAAGTGAAGATTGGTGGTCGAGCTTGACCTTACCTTGCAGCACGAGTGCAGCTTACATGGCAGCTGAATGGGCAGCAGCTGATCATCAATGGCTGATGAAGAAGGTGTGGGCGTGGGGCTGTGGTCGTCTGGCTTATAACCTGAGCAGGTAAACAAAATCAGGAGTTCATTTGAAATCATTAACCTTTACATACTGTTAATTTTTTCATGCACACATGGTACATTCCGGGCAAAGAATATCCTTTTAATAATCGTCTATCAAATGATGAACTACAGAACATTTCAAAATGTATTCTAAGGCTATTATAATATCTTGCTTCACAATTTTTTACATTGTATTTTTTATTGTCTGTACAGTGTCCTTGGGTGGCATGAAAGGCGCTTTTAAATTAAATGCATTATTATTATTATTATTATTATTTGATATTAATCAATGAACAATTACACCCTATTCTATGTTTCAGGGGAAAGGTCAAATGTTATTTTGTCTTTGTTTTACACCACTTGTTTTGGGTAAAAACATCTACGGTACTATCAAATGTGTTATTGTATATCATTTTGGAAAATCAAATCAAATATGTTTGTCTGCTCCAAGCCGAAATGTCAGGTTGTGTTCTTCATTTGCTAATGGCTTTCTTTTTTTATAGCTCTTCCTCAAACAAAGCGACATTTTGTTCATTAATAAATGCTACACCTGTGCAAATGTGATGGAAACCAAAAGTTTATTGGACTGCTTCAAGCTCCCCCTTGAATTCTGAAAACTATCTCATAAAAAACACACACATTAATGCTATGTCAAGTTTAATATTACCACCACTGTCACTATTGAATCAAATCACACAGGTTGATTTGAAATTGCTTTGTAACATTTTGAAACATTTTGTAGTGCCCATATGAAAGAATGACATTTTTAATATTTATATTTTGAGTAAGGGCAGCCTGGTGGTCCAGTGGTTAGCGCGTCGACCTCACAGTGTAGAGTAGTGATGGCAAAATGAAGCCCCATAAAGCAGTGAAACCCTGCAGGGAAATACTTCACACACGCTTCGGGGCTTCAAGATGAATCATTTCCTCGACGACACCATCATGTGGACAGGAAAATGTATAACATGCTTGGTGCATGCAATAAGCAAATCATGCTCTTAACACATAATAATATGTATTTGAGGAGTGTTTTAACATGAATTGTTCTGTGTTACTTTGTCTATGTTTGTGCTTATGCAACATGTGAAAATGTGAAATAAGGAGGTAAAATAAAATGTTTATTCGTTTTTATTTAAAAACAATATTTTACCCAGTTTTTGGACTCAGGCGTTTCTTTTTTTGCAGAGAATTTCACCTGCTTTTGAACAAGCTCTTTCACATGGTACTGTACTGATGAAGCAGGGGTGCATAGATATGTGATAGCAAGTTGGTATGAAGGGGAATCCATAGCGTTTCTTTGCCGCTTTTATTTCGAACAACACTCGAACCTATCCTATCATTTCCTGAATCAGTCACGTGGTACACCCCCTTTGCGGGGCTTCAAACGTCACCACTGACGTCATCAACACGCGCTTCGACTCCCCATTCATGAACCACTCATCTAGATTACTCGGCACACACTTCAGGGATTCGACCCGTGGAGCACATCACTAGTGTAGAGGTACCAGGTTAGATCTTCCTGTGTGGAGTTTGCATGTTTTCCCTGTGCCTGCGTGGGTTTTCTCCGGGTTCTCCGGTTTCCTCCCACATTCCAAAAACATGCATGGCAGCCTGATTGAACATTCTAAATCGCAGGTGTCAAACTCCGGTCCGGGAGGGCCACTGTCCTGCATGTTTTCCAAGTCTCTCAGTTGTAACACACCTGATTCAAATGATCAGATCATCAGCAAGCTCTGCGGAATCCTGACATTTAACCTGTTCATTTGAAGGCCCTCCAGAACCTGAGTTTGACACAGTTGCTCTAAATCGTCCCTAGGTGTGAGTGTGATCGCGGTTGGTTGTTCGGTTGTGTGCCCTGCGATTGGCTGGCAACCGGTTCAGGGTGTCCCCCGCCTACTGCCCGAAGACGGCTGGGATAGGCTCCAGCACGCCCCGCGACCCTTGTGAGGATAAAGTGGTTCAAAAAATGGATGGAAGGATGGATATATTTTGAGTACTGTAATTTGGGCCACTTTAGAAAAAGCAATAAGTCTTACGGCGAAAGAATGACATTTGTTGTATTGTCATTGCTTTTAAAAACGGTTGAAATTTGACACGAAGAGTATGCAAGGATTCAGTGACTTACCTGCACTAACAGCCACCTGAACAACCGGAGTGTCGCCCACAGGAGACAGAGCTGTCAACCCCAGACAGTCGAACGACTTCAAAGCCTGGACACGTTCTAATGGAACAGATGCAAACATCAGTCAAGAAACTAAATGCCAGCAGCGATAAACAGATTGAGAAAACCTTTGTCGGTTGCCGTGTTGGTCCTCAGGACTTCCCTGAGGTGATCCAGCCGCTTGAACATGACACCAAACACCTGATCCACATTCTTCTTGGCCCAGAAAACTTTGGCCCGATCTATGAAACACAGAAACGCGTATACTGTAAAAGTAGCTTTTCTTTAAATAAATCGGTCAAACCAAAGTCTTTCACAGGTTAAAAAAAAAGATTACGTTTCAAATAAAACGTACACAACTGGTTATTTTCAACCAAAATCTCACCAACATCTTGACGATCGAACGAATCCCCCATCTGAATTCCAGGCGAATGACTTAATAATTAATTTAAACACTAATAAAAGTCAATTTGCTTAGCTAAGTTAGGTTAGCAGGCACTCTTCGCCTGGGAAGCATTAGCTGCGACAATGATTACATCAATGAAAGTCAAATGCGATCATCGAGTAAAATAGCCGCGAAACTTATATTGCTGTCTTTGCTTCAATGTAACGGTTTGCCGGTAACATTGCTGCTTCAAAGGTCAATCCTGTATATGATGGATTAGCATTCAGTTTCTTCCTCAAACGCAAGACGCCGGCCTGCGAAATGTATGGAAAATGTTCCCTCATTTTGTCTGGCAGGCATAACGTTTGGCGTTCGATGTCATTTTGTATTGGGCAAAACAAAAAGTTTTTACACTCAATTTGGAAAAAGTGATATTTCTACACCAAGCCACTAAAGATACAAATAATTACAAAATCCATAATCGTAAAATAATTGTGTAACCCAACTTCAATACCTGCTCAAAGTGTCTAATTGTGTTATTTTATTTGTCTCGCGATTTATGTTATTTCAGTTATCTTTTTTAATCTACACGACTCTATTGTTGGATGGCTGTTCAAATAACACCACGTTTATATCAGTTGCGCAACTATCCCGCGAATATCTTTTGCCTGCAAGGACAAAAACGGTAATATAACTAAATTAATCAGCCACCGTAGCAATTGGAGTACTGTACTGTATAGACAATTTTCCTCACGGTTCACGTATCTATCAACAATTGTAGTGATCGAGGTTGTCTACTGCTTAGTCTGGAGAATCTGTACTACGATGTTTGGTTTTCTTTAGCACACTAATTCTGTTAACAATCCTTCTCGTATATGATTAGCTACTTCCGGTTTTCTTTTGTAACAGGTATACGCCAAGTTACGCAAGTTTTACTTGACGCAAAGGACAGAGTGTCTATGAAAGGTAATCAATTTAGACATTTATTTATGTGATTACGCGTGACACACGTTTTTATATATAATCCATCCTTTCTCTCTACCGCTTATCCTCACAAGGGCCGTCTAATGTATAAAATATTAATAACAATTGAAAAATGCGTACTTAGTCAAAATTTTCTCAAAAATTTTGAATTCACAATTTAAGACAAACAAAAAATGCATGTTTTCGTTAATTTAACACAGCACAGAATATTATTTTGCATTTAAGTAATGAGAGTGAGCAGTTTCCCATGAAAAGGTATTAGAGATTAGATATTTGACGATACAGTGTACCTGAATTTCGAAAAATGTGAAAGCTGTGCTCACTTTTGTGAAATACTGTAAACGAATTTATGGCCTGGATTCAGCACTATGCAGGAGTGGGTCTCCACCTGTACTCACTGAAATAAACCTATCTGCAGAAAGATGTTCTTTTAAAAAATGTTCGATAGGAATTGATGTATTTTATACTCCATTTACTGTCAGAGTACAGTTTACTGGTTCTGACTCTCTGCTGTTATGATGAATGAAGTTCTGAAAGAGTTGCATTGTGGTAGATGACGACGGTGTGGCGGTCAGTGAGTGAGGCATTATGGGCAATGTGTGCCGCCGACGCCATGTCCATGCCCGTTCACTGGTACTATAACATCCATGACATCAAGAGGGATTTTGGAGGGTGGATATCTGGCTTCAATTCGCCCAGAATCAAACACCCCAGCAGCATCCTCAGTCTGTCCAACACTGGTGAGGATCGGTATTCTTTTTTCCAAGTGTTTATTGCCGATTTTCTTCAAAAATATGATTAATTGTGTGTTGTGATGAAGCTGGCAGTGGCCGCACTTCCTGGTCATCTGCTGCCAACCAAGTGGAGGTGGTGGGTAACATCATCCTTCATGACAAACTGAGCTTATGGAAATCTCCCAGTGGCTCCGTCCACTATCACCAAGGTACTGTCTGTTGGTCGCACATAATTATGGGTGGTAAAAGCCCATATTCGCCTATGGCATCACACTAAACAAAGCCTGACATGTTCTTTGACCAAAGCTGAGCCGAAGGGGAACTAGCTGGAGTACTGATTTTGACCTCTTCTCTGCCAGTGCAGTTTGAACTGTGTGACCTCACAGTCAAAAGTAAGGGAGATGAACACACACGATAACGCCGACCTGACGTGATGGAAATAGTTAACAAGATCATTGAGGAACTGGCTCAGACTTTTGATGTGCTGAAGAATTGATGCTAGCTACTAAGCAAACCATAATGTTTTGCTAATTCCTTCCACAAACCCAGTGGTGGAGGTTTGGTTCCCACTCTGTCCATTAAGCAGTGGCAACTCGGGGTGCAACAACTTCACATATTTTGTAGTCGACCCCAGGTGATGAAAGTTGAGTTGGTCTAATTATGTGATGACATGAATTATGATCATACATATTTTATCAACTTGCTGTGCACACTTGCAAACACTTGCTTGCGCACTCACTTCTCCGCCATTCCCAGTTGCACAGACCCCACCCCTTGACTCGTTCATCCAATCGCCAGTTTAGGATAGCGGGAGTCAATTACCTTCCTACCAGCTGGAAGTATCCCCCTAATTGTTTACAAACATTGTGAATTGGTCTATGGCTTCCATATTTGTATAATTAGGAGTTCCATCCTAAATCCCGCTTGCGTGGTATCTTAAAGGTCTGAAGGCAGGTAACAACACGCTGAATGTCGTATGCGCCCTCCGAGCCGCTCACACGCTGGCCAGCGCTGACTTTGCTGACATCTCGCATCCTGATGCCCGAGCCGCTGTCCTCGCAGACTACGTTCATTTCTTGACCACACCTGGGAGCCACGGCGACACCTATGCCGAGTCCTACCATCGATCCTTCTTTTCTGAATGGCAGGACAGCAGGCCGACTTCGGGGCAGGAGGTACAAAATCTGCTCTCTGGGGTTTTCTGAGCTGGGGCAGAAGGCACAGACAACACATTGGACTATTCACCAGTCAATTGCAGGGCAGCTGAAAATGAGAGAGAATGACTTCATCAGCTATGTAAATCGTCACACTAGCAATGTTCCTAAACCTTCGTTCTCTTTGATGAAGATTCTAAGGTTTGCAGAGGAGCGCTCCAAGAATAAGCTAAAGTCACTCCCGGACAGCCAATTGGATGCAATCGGGTGCCTTACTACGAGCCTTCCATTTATTCTGCTCTCGGCCTCAACCAATGAGGAGCAAGCTGTGAGTACCACATTCAATGGGAAGAAAGCACCACATTGTCACACGTACATCTGAGGGGCAAAAGCTCCGATGATACCACCAGTGAACAAACCTTCAGCGGTCGTCATTTGCATTCTGTTCCACTGGAAGATGTACCCTGGCGTCTATTGTTTATAAACATGAACTCTCTACAGAACATGACTTGATGCTTGGATTTTCCGTTGTGACCTCTGATTCACCAGGTCTGTGCGGCGGTTGAATTTGTGAAGCTTTCCCACCCCCACCTACGCGTGCCCGAATACGTAGCCATCTACAGCAGGGCACTTCATGCTGTGCTGGGGGGTGCCGGCGTCCGTCAGCAGGCCGAGCTCGCCCTCAGGAAGCTAGGAGTGTGGGACACCTCCGAGAAGTTCAGTCGGCAAGCTGCAATGTGTGCACCTACAACCACACGACACGTTTCGATGTGTTTTTGCCTCACACCTCTATGTCCGGCTTGTATTTCATTTGATGATTTGAATTACAGTACATTTGTTATTTTGTTTAGGTTTCCGGAGAGGTCTGAAGAACGACTGCATGTCCATCAGAGTGCTGTCAGTAGCCTCGGCCTGGCGTGCTACACAAAAGGTGCCAGTGAACCACTGCTGATTACCGTATTGGCCCGAATATAAGACGGCCCTGATTATAAGACGACCCCCTCTTTTTCAAAACTCACGTTTGAAAAAAATACTTTTTGAACACCAAATAAATTTTTATACAGAAAATAATTACAGTACATCTGAAACAAATGATGATCAGAATATATTTGAGAGAAAAAGCATGTTATTTTGCCTCATTAAAATATAAAGTGCAATCACATTCGTAAATGAATGGCTTCTGGTTTTTGAAATGTAAATGACATCATAACTTCTCCTCAGCTGCCAGTTAACCAGGCCGATCTTTGACCCACTTTTCTCCAGATTGTCACTACGTTTCTCCATTTTCTGTTATCTCTTCTATTATTTTCTTCTCTTTTCTTTCTTACCGCTATTTTTATTTTTATTCTTCGTGACAGGGGTTCACTTTGGCCTGGGGAGTCAAGTTCAGCATTCGCTTCAATGATATCTGGCGCCATCTAGCGTCGTGAATGGGTATAATGTCTAGACCCCTAATATAAGACGAATCCCACTTTTTTAGTCTTATTTCAATGCAAAAAACACCTTCTTATATGCAGGCCAATACGGTATTTTCTTCATGTCTTTCTTTTTGTAATTTATGAATTTTTTGGGGATCCTCCAGGAGCTCTTTCCAGCATGTTTTACCTTGCTCACCAGTTTCATGATGACCCTACAGCAGGAATCCTGGCCAACACCAACTGCGGAGGTCTGAACGCAAGATTTCGAGTCATTTTGACCAACTTGAATGCAATCTTACTGGCTGAATCACATTCTGACAATTATGTGATCAGATTCACGTAGTTCCATGATTAAATAGATGAAATTCCTGCTCATTTTCAGGAGAGAACTGTAACCGAGGAGCTGCACTGGGGGCCCTGCTCGGAGCGGGAGGATCGTACAGCAAGTCCACCATCCCACAGGACTGGAAGGACCAATTAAGGGACGCTCAGGACTATATCCCAGACATACGCAAATGTTTGCAGTACTGACAATCTCCAGTATGACACCAATCCAAAGAAACCAAGACAGCAGTTTAGTTTGCCCATTCCCATTTCATCTTCTGCTTTACAAACGTAAGGATCTGATTAGACTCTTTCGTTGAAATTTGATTTGACTGGAAGCACTGCAAACAGACATTCTCATTGAAGTCCTGAGTGAATTAAAAAAATGTCAATAATTAATGAGAAAGCATTTTGTTTGTGTCTCCGATCCCATTGATTGAATTGTTGATGCAGTGACCTAAACAGATTTGAGGAAAACTGTTGGCTCCAAAGTCCAAAGAGACAAAACCAACAAAGCGGAGCCGTATTTGGGCAGTTTATGCATGGCAATGTTCACGTGTTTTCAAGTCCATTTGTGACCCTTGTCCTGATCAGAATAAAAATGGCGACAACAAGCAGACACACTAAGCCGCTCTTCTTTCTCGGGCTTCTCTTGGCTTCTATCCCAGCATGCAATGGGCTCCCTGAAGGTCAGTCCTCTGCGTTCTCAACCAGTTCAACTCTCATTTATCTTTGTCCTGTTTTGATCCTTGATCGACAAACATGGTCGAATCTTAAGTTCGAGATCATGTTAGTGTTCAACGGCGTAGTGTTGGATGTCACATTTGTGACGTTGGCATTAGCTAACAGCATTATTTCCACGGATGAGTACAAGGTGTACCCCGCCTCTTCCCTGAGGTCACTTCTGATCCTGCTTGCTTTTAACCTGAAATCAGATTAGCACAACAGTAAATAACATGGATGTTTAGCAGAGGTGCGGTACTTCAGTCAGAAGATTCGGAACACATATCAAATCTTAAATTCACAATTTTAGGACATGGCTAGACTTGACTCGGTCGTTCTGAAACTCAATTTATACTTGAAACACACGACTCGATAGGCCTTGCCTGTTTATGTTTCAAACATATTTCTGAGGTCATTTGTTTTGTTTGTGAAAGAAGTGTTATTTTCAACCCAGCATTATGTTAGAATGCGGAGTGCAGAGGTCACCTCATGAAGCAAGTACTGTATCGGGGAGGGAATTTTATTACTGTTGGATTCAACGATTAGGTTTCAGATCACAATGAAGAAAGAATGGCAACATGGAAGAGTTGCAATTGAAAGAGAAGAAACTAAACACCAATGGCATCTAACTGCTGTTTATCCGTCACTCAAACCCACCCAGATTTTTAAATGATGTTAACTCCACAGCTGGTCAAACATGAAGTAAAGTTCATGTCAGGTGTGCATTGAATTAAGATGACAAGTAATAGCCCATTACAGAGACTGGGTTGGGACCATTCAAAAATGTAAAATGTAAATGCACAGCAAACGAATGCAAGTTTGAGCAACGTGTCTTATCCATCCATCCATTTTCTGATCGCAGCGGGGGACACCCTGAATCAGTTGCCAAGCCAATCGCAGGGCACACAGAAACTTACAACCATTCGTGCCCACACTCACACCTCGGGACAATTTCGAGTGTTCAATTAACCTGCCATGCATGTTTTTGGAATTTGGGAGGAAACCGGAGTACCCGCAGAAAACCCACACAGGCACGGGGAGAACATGCAAACTCCACACAGGATGGCCGCAGCGCGAATCGAACCCTGCACCTCTGCACTGTGAGGTTGACATGCTCACCACTCGACACCGGGCCGCCCCAAAGTGTGAAAATATATCGTGTGACTGCACGGTTTTCATGACTTGACGTATTACTCGCTAAATCCAAGTCACGACTGACTTGGTTGACATTAAGCGGGCACTCCAATTGACTTGCTTGTATTATCCCTCAGTAACTATTGGTCAAGACTGTACTTATGACTAGTACATATGTGACTTACTCCACCTCCGAATGACAGCATCGAGGTTCTTGAATGGATTCAAGAAAAGGGGACTTTAGGTGTTTCTGGCCTGCTGCCACTATCCCGCGTGGTAAATCTCTGTTTGAAACAGGAATGTTTTTGGGGAGACCCGACGCAAGCGTTTTCCTCCATCGAACCCGTCGAGCGAACTACTTCTGGGAGGAGCTAAAACAAGGCAACCTGGAGCGGGAATGTCTCGAAGAGAAATGCTCATATGAGGAAGCCAAGGAGATCTTTGCCCTGCCACAGCAACTGGTCAGTGTATGACCGTCAGCAGATGGTTTTGTCCAATTGCCTGTTTTCACTCATGTGCCACACTTGCTTTGCAGGAGGTTTTCTGGAGAATGTACACAGGTAAGTCTGTATGAATGTAGCTAGCAAGGCTGCTTTTGAGAAGCTCAATTTCCTGCCAAGAAACAGACAACGTGAGCTGACTCTTCGACACAGCGTGTTGCGTATGACAAGAAAGGAGCGTGGTAGAGGGCAATCACAAAGGGAAGTGTGTGTGTGTGTGTGTGTTTCTAGCCGAGGATCACTGCCTGTCATCTCCCTGTAAGAATGGCGGCACTTGCACTCGTAAGATCAACACTTTTGTCTGCCAGTGTACGTCTGGATTCCACGGCTCGACTTGTGACAAAGGCAAGGCCCGCATGGCACCGGCATGATTGCTTCGTGACGGACATTATGCAAATGTATGATTTGACACGGGTCTATTTCTTTGTAGCGCGTCTGACCTCCAACGGATGTCGCTATAGGAATGGAGGATGTGAACATTTCTGCAAAGAGTTTCCCAACCGGACACATACTTGTTTCTGCGCTACTGGATACCGTTTGGATCAGGACAACAGTACCTGTAGTCCACAAGGTCAGAGCAGATTCTTAACGTTGCTTTAAGGTCATTGGAGATCTGGGCTATAAATTGGGCGGCGCCCTATGCTCTGTCCTAGTCACCGTCCCCTGTGGACGACCACTGGTCCACTTTGGCCCGAGAGTTGTCAACGGAGAGATTTGTCCCAAAGGACATTGTCCCTGGCAGGTGAGATTAATTCTTCAGATTCTGACAACCTTATAGAGGTTCAGACAAATGAATGATGCTAAAAATAACGACTTGCTGTTCAGGCTCTCTTGACTGAGAATCACCAACAAATCTGCGGTGGCATCGTTCTATCCGATCAGTGGATACTGACTGCTGCTCACTGCGTGTGGAAGAAACAAAACAGCGTCTTACATGTCATCGTGGGTAAGACGATCAATGAAAGAAGTAAGCTTGGAGCCCCTCGCTCACAAAATGTCATCTTTTTTTGCCTCTTTTTGCTTCTCTGAAGGAGAGCATGACCTTGAGACGGATGAAAAGACGGAACAGAAGCGCAGAGTGTCGAAAGTCCTGATCCACCGTGGTTATAACCACTCTAGCTATGACAGCGACCTGGCCTTGCTGAAGCTCCACCGTCCCATCAAACTGGGACTCTACGTCATACCTATTTGTCTCCCGGCTAAGAACAGCTCGTTCACCCGCACGCTAGCGGCCATCCGACACAACACAGTGTCAGGGTGGGGTCGTCTGTCACTGCACGGTTCCACGGCAAGATTGCTCCAGCGCCTGGCACTACCACGGGTCCCGCTGCAGGAGTGTCGCCTGCATACCAAACTCAACATCACCCGAAACATGCTCTGTGCCGGCCTACAAAGGGGTGGGCAGGATGCATGCAAGGGTGACAGTGGTGGCCCTCTCGTGACTCGCTACAAGAAAACTTGGTTTTTGACCGGTGTGGTGAGCTGGGGGAACGGCTGCGCTGACAACAACATGTACGGCATTTACACCAAAGTCAGCAACTTCCTCGACTGGATCCAACATCAAATGACCAGATGGTAAAGCAAGAAGACTGGAATTTGCCAACTGACAACTTGATAATTGGTTTCCACTGGTAACTTTTGTTTCAATAAACCAAACAAAACAAATAAACAAACAAACATCTTTTCTCTGCTGGTAGTCAACTTTTTTGCACTATTTTTGTCGAGCTAAAAAAAAAAAATGCTAAAAAGTAGTGCTAGTGCTAGTGCTAGTGGTGGGAGATCAGTGCCAGGAAAGCATTGGCCTAAACACGATCAGGCACACTGACCTACATTTAACAACCGGGCTGAAATCAAATATTTGTCCAGTGAAATTGTATTTTGTATTACATTTTCTTCATATTGCAGCATTTCTCTTAGTTGCACTGCCTTCTGGACATGAATGCAAGTTAGATTTATTTACAAACCCAATTCCAATGATATTGGGATGTTGTGTTAAACATAAATAAAAACAGAATAAAAGGATTCGCAAAGCATTTCAATTCATTTTATATTCAATTAAATCCACTCCAAAGACAATCTATTTAATGTTCAAACTGACAAATGTTGTTTTTAGCAAATAATCATTAATTTAGAATTTTGTGGCTTTAACACGTTCCCAAAAAGTTGGGACAGGGTCATGTTTACCACTGTGTTACATCACTTGTTTTTATTTATTTATTTTTTTTAACCAACAAACATTTGGGAACTAAGGACACAAACTATTGAAGCTTTATAGTTGGAATTCTTTCCCATTTTTGCTTGATGTACAACTTCAGCTGTTCAACGGTCTCCACTGTCGTATTTCACGCTTCATCACACGGGCCGCATTTTCAATGGGAGACAGATCTGGACTGCAGGCAGGCCAGTCTCGTACGTGCACTCTTTTAGTACGACGCCACATTGCTCTAACGCACAGAATGTGGTTCGGCATTGTCTTGCTGAAGTAAGCAGTGGTGTCCGTGAAAACGACGGTTGGATAGCAGCCTATGTTTGTCCACAACCTGTCACCATTAATGGTGCCTTCACAGATGTGTAAGTTACCCATGTCATTGGCACTAATACAGCCCCACACCCTCACAGATGCTGGCTTTTCAATTTTGCTTACATAACAGTCCGGACGGTTATTTTCCTCTTTGGCCGAGAGCCCACTGCGCTGCCCACTTTTAAAACACGTCTTAAAACTCACTTTTATTCTTTGGCTTTTGACTCAGCATGAGACATGATTTTTGGTTTGACTGTTTTTGTGTTTTCTAATCTTTTCATTCTTCATTTATTGTTTGTTGTTGTATGAATTATTTTTGCTCCATGTCCAGCACTTTGCACACAGTGGTGGTTGTCTTTAAGTGCTCTATAGAGTTGCGTTGAGTTGAGAGGTCTGATTGAGAAACATTGTGACTTCCAGTGTTGACACAGCAACAAAAAGCCTTGCGTTTTCCCCAAATTTCCTTTTGAAACCTATGTTTTTACCCACCAAGTCACTGTTGTCATTTAATGATTGGTGAAATTGACAGCTGTCCGAAATGAACCCTCCATTTTTAATAGATTGATAGACTGTGGCAAAGAGGTGTAAAACGCTCACCAGCAGAGGGCATGCAGAAAGTTCTCTAAGCCACATAAAGGAGGCGGAGACTTCTCATCAGGCTCATCAGCATTTGACCAGTGCTGGGGTTAAAGGACTTTAGCCTCATACAGATTAACCAGCGTTCCCATGGCGTCAACAGCGCGCTCGTGTATCTTTGTAAGCGTGCTCATCGTCTTTAGCTCGACATCATTGGCATCAGGTCAGAGAAGGAAAACAAAAGGAACCATGAGTATAATCATGTCATGTCGTGTGATGTCGATGCAGTCCCCGAAGAGGTAGCCACTTCCACTTTTCAAACCTGTAGTTTGCTTGCTTCTCAGTCTTCCGAGATCCAGATGAGGCGCACAGTGTCTTGGTGCGCACCAAGAGATTCAACTCGGGCTGGCTGGAGGAGCTGCAGAAGGGTGATCTGAAGAGAGAGTGTCTGGAGGAGAAGTGCTCATATGAGGAAGCCCGTGAGGTGTTTGAGCACCAAGAGGCCACGGTTGGCATGTGCCGCTCATTTTGCACCAACTTCAAATTCATCTCTAACTTGGTGTTGATTCAGTTATCAATCGCTTTGTGTTTCCTCAGGACGAATTCTGGAAGACATACAGCAGTAAGCAGAATAAATACTTCTCGAGCAACTTGAAATTGTTGAAACAAGATTCTTTTTGAACAATTTGTTGTGACGACAACAGTTTTAGAGGTAGAAAATGCATGAAAATGATGACAAAATCATTTGTTTGTTTGGTCAGAATGAAAAACCGAGATAATATGCATGCTTGTTAAGTGTCCAATTACTCATAAATCACAACCAAAACAATGGTGAAACACAGTGCTGTTTTTAGCATGAGTGTGAATAATTGTACAAAGGTTTACATTTACTATGCTGCTATTATGTCCATAGGAGTTGAATTACTTATACAAACATTCCCATTGGATGGCGTCGTTCCTCCTAATGTGTGTGTTACACCCTTAACAGCCTTTGAAGCAAATCGGCATGTTGCACGGTATTTTCTCGTTTTGACTTATTATGCACAAGTGACTTCATCAAGTGGCATCCCGCAGTTCCAGACAGCTGTGAGTCAAGTCCCTGCTTGAACGGGGGGAGCTGTTTGGTCCTGCCGGCGTCTTACAACTGCTTGTGTCCACCGCCCTTCAGTGGCCTCAACTGCGAGCTTGGTAAGGTTACCTCACATGTGTCTTTTACAAAGATAACTTCAATCCTGTTGTGTTCTGTAGACGACCACGTCCGGCCAGAGACATGTTTGCTAGAAAATGGAGGCTGTGAGCACTTCTGTGATCAAGACGAGAGAGGAGAACGAGTCAACTGCTCATGTGCGGATGGATACTTTCTGAATGCTGATGGCCAGAGCTGCATGCCCAAAGGTGACCTTAGAATTATTTGTAGGGGTTAAGTTTGTTGTTATGATGTTTAAAAAAACATATCCAGATATGATCACACACGTAGGACATTTCATGATGTTTTTAAACAATATGTGGTGGATACTTCCAGGAGGCAGACCACAATGAAACCATGACCAAAAAAAACAAAAAAAAGATTTTTTGTGGTTACGCCGCCAGTTATACGGCAAAATGCTTTATTATTTTTTTCATTTCCTTAGTTATTACGAAGGAAAAAAAAATCTAAATTAATTCACCGTGCTTAGTTGGACTATTAAAAAAAGAAAATTGCCAGGTGACATAGTAACAACTTCTGAAGGGACGGACTCGAAACCAAATCACCTCAATTGTGGGGTTTGTTGAAGGCATTTGCTCCCCGGTATGTATAAAATGTTTTGGGGTGACTTTGAGAAGCTACCATTCAGTAGCTTCATAGGTTCTAGTTAAACAGCCAAAGAACCAAAAACCAAACGAACCACTCAAGTATAGGCTAGAGCCGTTTACAAATGATGCTAGTATGCTAGCAAGGTTACCAAGGTTAAGGGTTATTGCCATCTATTGCCATCTTCTGAATTATCTCCAGAAATCCAGTGGTCGTGTTCACCATGTCTGGCTTTCCACCACAACTATTTTTGAATCAAGTGACCGGCTGAAATGTAAATTACAGCTGGTGTGTGGTCTCCCTTTCAGGCAACTTGCTTCGGTTCACATCTTTTGAACAGACATTTTACCCTCTCTCTTTGTTTTGGTCAAATGACATGGAAGAGCTTGTTTGCTAGTGGTGCCAACGTTAAAGTACATATTTCCCTTGCCTCAGACTCAATAACGTGTGGCATGACCCCAGTTCTTCAAGATCCAAACAAAGCCAAGAAGCTTGACCCTCGTGCTCGGATTGTGGGTGGACAAGAGTGTCCCAAAGGCGAATGTCCCTGGCAGGTACTGTATGATGCTTTGAAAAAAAACGTCTCAGTCTCAGAGTCCGCTGCACAGAAGCATTTGCTTCTTGTAGGTACGGTGCACTTAAATGTGTTTTTTGTTGCTTCGTGTAGGTGTTGCTGCTTTATCATGGCAAAGGTTTCTGTGGCGGAATAATCATTAAACCCATGTGGATCCTCACGGCATCTCACTGCCTTGAAGATACTGACGCCCAGTTTTTAAATGTTGTTGCAGGTATAAGTCACTGAACATGTTATTGTCTCTGGCTACGAATCTGTTGCATCATCGTCATTAATGCACCCCGGTTCACGTTCATCCATGTTGTGGCTGCCCCACGTTTTTGTCCCAAGATCTCAACTGTGGTTGACTTTTCCTCTCTCTATGAACATGTGTCATCATTCGCAGAAGTTGACCAAAGTAATGAGGCTAATTTGACAAAGTAAAAGCCGAAAGTTCCAGATATCCCTTTTCAAATGGAGAGACTTAAGTGAAATAAATGAAAGTGCACACCACTGTACTCAAGTACAGATACCTGTTAAACCTAATTAAGTAAAGTGACAAAGAATTTGTTCTCGGTCCCTGACCTCACCACAGTGTCCCAAGTGATGGCTCTCTATCTGCTTTCAATTTGGCAGGCGAGCATAACACCATGGTGGAGGAGGGAACAGAGCAGGTCATCCAGGTGGCTCAAATCCTCATGCACGAGCGCTATGAAAAGAAAACGGCTGACAACGACATCGCCCTGCTGCGATTGGCCTCGCCCGTGGTTTACACGCCATACGCCGTACCGGCCTGCCTGCCCACAAAGTCTTTGGCTGAGCGCGATCTGTGGGCCATCAGCATCCACCCAGTGAGC